>NC_092134.1:58062508-58365539 GCF_043159975.1 Macaca nemestrina
TTTATTGGAATGATCAATGGGGATGACAGTAATTTACATTCTAAAAACAGAACAAGCTTTATTTTGACTTCTTAATTTTTTAACCTCTTTTATTTGCCTCTAAAGGTAAATTTTAGTCATTATAGCTGCATGACAATATAATTGGAATTGAATGATTACCAATATTTCAATTAGATATGACCTAAAAAAATCATAAAAATAGTTTCAGATGAATTGGAAAAGTGAAAAATAGTATGAAGTGGGGGACGCCCAAGATGGCCAAATAGGAACAGCTCCAGCCTCCAGCTCCCAGCACGAGTGACACAGAAGATGGGTGATTTTTGCATTTTCAACTGAGGTACCAGGTTCATCTCACTGGGGCATGTCAGACAGTCGGTGCTGGTCAGTGGGTGCAGCCCGACCAGCGAGAGCTGAAGCAGGGCAAGGCATCGCCTCACCTGGGAAGTGCAAGGGGGAAGGGAATTCCTTTTCCTAGCGAAGGGAAACTGAGACACACAACACCTGGAAAATCGGGTAACTCCCACCCTAATACTGTGCTTTACCAAGGGTCTTAGCAAAAGGCACACCAGGAGATTATATCCCATGCCTGGCCTGGAGGGTCCCATGCCCATGGAGCCTCCCTCATTGCTAGCACAGCAGTCTGAGATCTAACTGCAAGGCAGCAGCAAGGCTGGGGGAGGGGCGCCTGCCATTGCTGAGGCTTAAGTAGGTAAACAAAGCCTCTGGGAAGCTCGAACTGGGGGGAGCCCACTGCAGCTCAAGGAGGCCTGCCTGCTTCTGTAGACTCCACCTTCGGGGACAGGGCATAGCTAAACAAAAAGCAGCAGAAACCTCTGCAGATGTAAATGTTCCTGTCTGACAGCTTTGAAGAGAGCAGTGGTTCTCCCAGCATGGAGGTTGAGATCTGAGAACGGACAGACTGCCTGCTCAAGTGGGTCCCTGACCCCTGAGTAGCCTAACTGGGAGATATCCCCCACTAGGTGCAGACTGACACCTCACACCTCACACGGCTGGGTACACCTCTGAGACGAAGCTTCCAGGGCAAGAAAAGACAGCAACACTTGCTGTTTAGCAATATTCTATCTTCTGCAGCCTCCACTGCTGATACCTAGGCAAACAGGGTCTGGAGTGGACCTCAAGCAAACTCCAACAGACCTGTAGCTGAGGGTCCTGACTGTCAGAAGGAAAACTAACAAACAGAAAGGACACCCACACCAAAACCCCATCAGTATGTGACCATCATCAAAGACCAAAGGCAGATAAAACCACAAAGATGGGGAAAAAGCAGTGCAGAAAAGCTGGAAATTCAAAAAATAAGAGCGCATCTCCCCCTCCAAAGGAACACAGCTCATCGCCAGCAATGGAACAAAGCTGGATGGAGATTGACTTTGACGAGTTGAGAGAAGAAGGCTTCAGTCCATCAAACTTCTCAGAGCTAAAGGAGGAACTATGTACCCAGTGCAAAGAAACTAAAAACCTTGAAAAAAGAATGGATGAATGGATAACTAGAATAAGCAATGCAGAGAATTCCATAAATGAACTGATAGAGATGAAAACCATGACATGAGAACTATGTGACAAATGCACAAGCTTCAGTAACTTAACTTGATCAACTGGAAGAAAGAGTTCAGTGATTGAAGAGCAAATGAATGAAATGAAGTGAGAAGAGAAGTTTAGGGAAAAAAGAGTAAAAAGAAATGAACAAAGCCTTCAAAAAATATGGTATTATGTTAAAAGACCAAATCTACATCTGATTGGTGTGCCTGAAAGTGATGGGGAAAATGGAACCAAGTTGGAAAACATTCTGCAGGATATTATCCAGGAGAATTTCCCCAACCAAGCAAGGCAGGTCAACATTCAAATTCAGGAAATACAGAGAATGCCACAAAGATACTCCTCGAGAAGAGCAACTCCAAGACACATAATTGTCAGATTCACCAATGTTGAAATGAAGGAAAAAATGTTAAGGGCAGCCAGAGAGAAAGGTCGGGTTACCCACAAAGGGAAGCCCATCAGACTAACAGCAGATTTCTCGGCAGAAACTCTACAAGCCAGAAGAGAGTGGGGGCAAATATTCAACATTCTCAAAGAAAAGAATTTTCAACTGAGAATTTCATATCCAGCGAAACTAAGTTTCATTAGTGAAGGAGAAATAAAATCCTTTCAGATAAGCAAATGCTGAGAGATTTTGTCACCACCAGGCCTGCCCTACAAGAGATCCTGAAGGAAGCACTAAATATGGAAAGGAACAACCAGTACCAGCCATGGCAAAAACATGCCAAAATGTAAAGACCATCGATGCTAGGAAGAAACTGCATCAACCAATGAACAAAGTAACCAGCTAATATAATGACAGGATCAAGTTCACACATAACAATATTAACCTTAAATATAAATGGACTAAATGGTCCAATTAAAAGACACAGACTGGCGAATTGGATAAAGAGTCAAGACCCCTCAGTTTGCTGTATTCAGGAGACCCATCTCACATGTAGAGACACACATAGGCTCAAAATAAAGGGATGGAGGAAGATCTACCAAGCAAATGAAAAACAAAAAAAGGCAGGGGTTGCAATCCTAGTCTCTGATAAAATAGACTTTAAACCATCAAAGATCAAAAGAGACAAGGCCATTACATAATGGTGAAGGGATCAATTCAACAAGAAGAGTTAACTATCCTAAATATATATGCACCCAATACAGGAGCACCTAGATTCATAAAGCAAGTCCTTAGAGACTTACAAAGAGACTTAGACTCCCATACAATAATAATGGGAGACTTTAACACCCCATTGTCAACATTAGACAGATCAACAAGACAGAAACTTAACAAGGATATCCAGGAATTGAACTCACCTCTGCACCAAGCGAACCTAATAGACATCTACAGAACTCTCCACCCCAAAGCAACAGAATATACATTCTTCTCAGCACCACTTCACACTTATTCCAAAATTGACCACATAATTGGAAGTAAAGCACTCCTCAGCAAATGTACAAGAACAGAAATTATAACAAACTGTCTCTCAGACCACAGTGCAATCGAACTAGAACTCAGGACTAAGAAACTCAATCAAAACTGCTCAACTACATGGAAACTGAACAACCTGCTCCTGAATGACTACTGGGTACATAATGAAATGAGGCAGGAATAAAGATGTTCTTTGAAGCCAATAAGAACAAAGATACAACATACCAGAATCTCTGGGACACATTTAAAGCAGTGTGCAGAGGGAAATTTATAGCACTAAATGCCCACAAGAGAAAGCAGGAAAGATCTAAAATTGACACCCTAACATCACAATTAAAAGAACTGGAGAAGCAAGAGCAAACACATTCAAAAGCTAGCAGAAGGCAAGGAATAACTATGATCAGAGCAGAACTGAAGGAGATAGAGACACAAAAAACCCTCCAAAAAAATCAATGAATCCAGGAGTTGGTTTTTTAAAAAGATCAACAAAATTGATAGACCAGTAGCAAGACTAATAAAGAAGAAAAGAGAGAAGAATCAAATAGATGCAATAAAAAATGATAAAGGGATATCACCACCAACCCCACAGAAATACAAACTACCATCAGAGAATACTATAAACACCTCTATGCAAATAAAGTAGAAAATCTAGAAGAAATGGATAATTTCCTGGACACTTACACTCTCCCAAGACTAAACCAGGAAGAAGCTGAATCCCTGAATAGACCAATAGCTGGCTCTGAAATTGAGGCAATAATTAATAGCCTACCAACCAAAAAAAGTCCAGGACCAGATGGATTCACAGCTGAATTCTACCAGAGGTACAAGGAGGAGCTGGTACCATTCCTTCTGAAACTATTCCAATCAATAGAAAAAGAGGGAATCCTCCCTAACTCATTTTATGAGGCCAACATCATCCTGATACCAAAGCCTGGCAGAGACACAACAAAAAAAGAATTTTAGACCAACATCCCTAATGAACATCGATGCGAAAATCCTCAATAAAATACTGGCAAACTGAATCCAGCAGCACATCAAAAAGCATCCCTGGGATGCAAGGCTGGTTCAACATATGCAAATCAATAAACATAATCCAGCATATAAACAGAACCAGAGACAAAAACCACATGATTATCTCAATAGATGCAGAAAAGGCCTTTGACAAAATTCAACAGCCCTTCATGCTAGAAACTCTCAATAAATTCGGTATTGATGGAACGTATCTCAAAATAATAAGAACTATTTATGGCAAACCTACAGCCAATAACATATTGAATGGGAAAAAACTGGAAGCATTCTCTTTGAAAACTGGCACAAGACAGGCATGCCCTCTCTCACCCCTCCTATTCAACATAGTGTTGGAAGTTCTAGGGCAATCAGGCAAGAGAAAGAAATCAAGGGTATTCAATTAGGAAAAGAGGTGCGCGCTCGTTGACCTTTCTGACTTGACTGCAGGTTTGTGGTGGTCTGAGGCATCTGTCCTGCACCAAGATGCTTCAAAGTATTATTAAAAATGTGTGGATCCCCATGAAGCCCTACTACACCAAAGTTTACCAGGAGATTTGGATAGGAATGGGGCTGATGGGCTTCATTGTTTATAAAATCTGGGTCGCTGATAAAAGAAGTAAGGCTTTGAAAGCTTCGGCGCCTGCTCCTGGTCATCATTAACCAGATTTACTTGGAGTACATGTGAAAGAAAACATCAGTCCGCCTGTAAATTTAAGCAAGCCGTGTTAGATGGGGAGTGTGGAACATCCCAGTACACTTGTATAAGTACCATTTACTTCATGGCATGAATAAATGGATCTCTGAGATGCACTGCTAAAAAAAAAAAAAAAAAAAAAAAAAAAAAAAAAAAAAAAAAAAAAAAGGAAAAGAAGAAGTTAAATTGTCCCTGTTTGCAGATGACATGACTGTATATTTAGAAAACCCCATCATCTCAGCCCGAGATCTCCTTAAGCTGATAAGCAACTTCAGCAGTCTCAGGATACAAAATCAATGTGCAAAAATCACAAGCATTCTTATACACCAGTAACAGACAAACAGCCAAATCATGAGTGAACTCCCATTCACAATTGCTTCAAAGAGAATAAAATACCTAGGAATCCAACTTACAAGGGATTTGAAGGACCTGTTCAAGGAGAACTACAAACCACTGCTCAGTGAAATAAAAGAGGACACAAACAAATGGAAGAACATACCATGCTCATGGATAGGAAGAATCAATATCGTGAAAATGGCCATACTGCCCAAGGTAGTTTATAGATTCAATGCCATCCCCATTAAGCTACCAATGAGTTTCTTCACAGAATTGGGAAAGACTGCGTTAAAGTTCATATGGAACCAAAAAAGAGCCCACATTGCCAAGACAATCCTAAGCCAAAAGAACAAAGCTGGAGGCATCACGCTACCTGACTTCAAACTATACTACAAGGCTACAGTAACCAAAACAGCGTGGTACTGGTACCAAAACAGAGATATAGACCAATGGAACAGAACAGAGCCCTCAGAAATAATACCACACATCTACAGCCATCTGATCTTCGATAAACCTGAGAAAAACAAGAAATGGGGAAAGGATTCCCTATTTAATAAATGGTGCTGGGAAAATTGGCTAGCCATGGGTAGAAAGCTGAAACTGGATCCTTTCCTTACTCCTTATAAGAAAATTAATTCAAGATGGATTAGAGACTTAAATGTTAGACCTAAAACCATAAAAACTCTAGAAGAAAACCTAGGTAATACCATTCAGGACATAGGCATGGGCAAGGACTTCATGTCTAAAACACCAAAAGCAGTGGCAACAAAAGCCACAATTGACAAACAGTATCTAATTAAACTATAGAGCTTCTGCAAAGCAAAAGAAACTACCATCAGAGTGAACAGGCAACCCACAGAATGGGAGAAAATTTTTGCAATCTACTCATCTGACAAAGGGCTAATATCCAGAACCTACAAAGAACTCAAACAAATTTACAAGAAAAAAATCAACCTCATCAAAAAGTGGGCAAAGGATACGAACAGACACTTCTCAAAAGAAGACATTTATACAGCCAACAGACACATGACAAAATGCTCATCATCACTCGCCATCAGAGAAATGCAAATCAAAACCACAATAAGATACCATATCACACCACTTAGAATGGCAATCATTAAAAAGTCAGGAAACAACAGGTGCTGGAGAGGATGTGGAGAAATAGGAATACTTTTACACTGTTGGTGGGACTGTCAACTAGTTCAACCATTGTGAAAAACAGTGTGGCGATTCCTTAAGGATCTAGGACTAGAAATGCCATTTGACCCAGCCATCCCATTACTGGGTATATTCCCAAAGGATTATAAATCATGCTGCTATAAAGAGACATGCACACATATGTTTATTGCGGCACCATTCACAATAGCAAAGACTTGGAATCAACCCAAATGTCCATCAGTGACAGACTGGATTAAGAAAAGGTGGCACATATACACCGTGGAATAGTATGCAGCCATAAAAAAGGATGAGTTCGTGTCCTTTGTAGGGACATGGATGCAGCTGGAAACCATCATTCTCAGCAAACTATCACAAGAACAGAAAACCAAACACGGCATGTTCTCACTCATAGGTGGGAATTGAACAATGAGATCACTTGGACACAGGAAGGGGAACATCACACACTAGGGCCTATTGTGGGGAGGGAGGAGGGGGGAGGGGGGAGGGGTAGCATTAGGAGATATACCTAATGTAGATGATGAGTTAATGGGTGCAGCACACCAACATGGCACATGTATACATATGTAATAAGCCTGCACGTTGTGCACAGGTACCCTAGAACTTAAAGTATAATTTTAAAAAAGTGAAAAAAAATAGTATGAAGAAAGCTTAATCAAACTAGTAATTGAGAAAAGTTTATTAAATATTATTGATGCATTATATGCAGAGAAAATATTATACTTTTGATGAGGAGAGTTTTTGTTTTGTTTTTCCTTGTTTTAGATTTTTGATGAAAGGTCAAACAATTCAAACTCAGTTTTGCCTTCTTTTGCTGTGAATAGTGTTAGACTAAGCTTACTTTGTGTCAGTGTTGGTAGTCTTCTTGGAGCGGTTTAACATGCCTTTTGCAGGACATCTCTTGAGGGGAGGAATAGAATGGAAGGATGCCATAGTCTCTTTCTCCTTTAGTCTGCCCCGTAAAATGCAAAGGCAGCTCATGAAAATTCTGATAATTTTTACTGAAATGTAAGTGCATTATTTCTTAGAAAATAAATGATATTTGTAGATTAAATGACTGAAATTTAAATTTAGTAATGATGGAAAGTAATCTATAATCTATAATAGTAATCTGTTTCCATCTATATGTAAGATGGAAATCAGAGATATTTAATTTATGTTTTAGAACTTTTGTGTTAAATATTGTATGGTTCTACTTTATCGATGGGGAAATTGTCTTTATTTAATCTTCCCAGGAAATTGTGGCTGCAGAGAAGAAGAAACAGATTGTTGCAGAGCAAGTCATGATAGACCACTTATCTAGGTGAGAATTAGCAACTCACAATAGAAATCAATTCAGAAAATTTTCATTAAATTTCTTTTCATGCCTGACACTCATATCCTTGGTCAATTAAAGGTTAGCTAACTCAGAGGTTCCCAGACTTTCTTTGTTCACTGCACTGTTAGTGTTTTAGTAATTTTTTCACAGCACTCTTAGACCAATAGAAATACCTAACAGTTCTATTTGTTAAGTATTTTTCTCTAAACAACTTAATAAGTATTTATTTGCTAACAACTAATGACCATTTAAAAAATAATACACATAAATTGAAAGAAGATATCCTTACTTTATTCTTACCAAGGATCTGTATGCATCTTATGGGCACTGCACAGTCTCTCAAATCCTAGAATCATTTACAATGCTGCCACTTCCACTTTATATTCCATATTGATTTTTCACCTGATATTTGCTTTTTATCATAGCAACTATAGAAAACTCAGCTCTGCAAAGATGTAACATCGTGGAAGCAGTATAGTGTGCTGTCTTGTTGAAGCTGTGAGCTACCCTGAGGTTGAACTGGTAGTTTACCTGGTGTGTAAGTGATGTCAAGTATCACTGAGTTTCCCTCAAAAATTAAAAATATTCCATAGTACCCCTGTGAGTTCACTGTGTTACCTCAGGGTTCCTTGGTGCAGTTCGAGAACTGTGAGACTGTTAAGAATTTTAAAACTCGTTAGAAAACTAAAATTTTAACATATGCATTGCTGAATTGCATGATAATATGGAAATATGGTAGAATTTCTGAAGAGGTTGGAATTATCTACTTCAAGTAAAAAGTAAGACTTAGCTTTGAAAAAACTGTTTAGTTACATGGCAGAAGGAATGAATGACAGAAAGAATGATGCATGCTTCTACATTCACGTTTTTCAGTGAATTCTTTGAAATACCTAGAGTCTCCCTTGTCCCTCCTTCCATTGTCTCATGAACTTAGTGTTTTCACCTCCACCATGCCTCCAACAACTTTTTTCCAGAAGTAGTGAGATCCATATTGCTAGACTAACGGTTTCTCAGTTCTCATTTACTTGGCCCATCTGCAGCAGCTGTCTCATTTGAAACCTGATTTTCTTTGAGGCAGGTTTTTTGTTTTGTTTTTTTTCTGCATGGCTTCCCGCACGCGACACTTGACTGTTCTCCTACCTTTCTCCCCTTCTCAGAATCTCTTGTGGTTCTTCTTCATCTTCCCAGTCTTTAAACGTGGGTGTGCCCAAGAGCTCAGTTCTTGGACCTCTTTTGTATTTGCTTTTTAAGTGATCTCATCCAATAGCATGCCTTTAAAAACCACCTATATTCTGATACTTCTCTAAGATTTCAATTTAACTTTCTCCAATCTGGGTGTCTGAAGCTTTACTGCCCTCTCTTCCACCATGACCAAATCTTTAACTTTCCTCCATGGCAAGTCAATTCTTCTTGTTACTAAGACCTAAAATCCTAGTGATGCCTTTGACCCCTCTTTCTCTCAAATACCATATCTAGCTTGCCAACAAACACTCTCAGTCCTACCATCAACATAGATTTACTCCCTCTGCTGCCACCATCCTATTCAAACTTATTTTGTGTCCCCTGGATTATTTCAGGGACTACTTAAATGGCCTCATTGTTTCTGCATTTGCCGCTTACTGGTTTATTTTCAACCCAGTACCCCATAGTTAATCTATTAAAAGGTAAGCCAGATAAAACCCTCCAGGAATTTCTCATTTCAATCACAGTGAAAGCTACAAGGCTCATGTATTAATTATGTGTTGCAACAAAAATCACTAGCTTAAAAGAACAGTAATTTTTGCTCATGTGTCTTTAGGTTATCTATCAAGGCTAGGCTTGGCTGGAAGGTCCTTACTTTTTGTTTTGCCCAGTTGTATATGAGCAAAAATGGTCTTAGGTTTGATCTTAGGCCTTAAATGATCTCATGTGTTTCCATTTGCCCTTTAGTGCTTCTGCCACTTTTGAGAGAAGAACACTGCTTGGCTAGTCTGGTAGTCTCAAGAAAAAGGTCCTTCTAGAAATGCCACTGAGCTACTTAGCTGAGACCATCCTAGATAAACAGATTTCCAACCAACCCGCATTTGTATGAGTTAGTTCAGTTGAGATTAGCAGAGTCATATAGCTGTGTGTAACTGACCAAAGCAAGTCAAAAGCTCAAGGTCAAGGGGTAAGAAAGTACACACCACCTGTAATGAGGCCATAGCAAGGATATGGATCAGGATTACTAAAAAATTTGGGCCAATAACACAATCTATCCAAGCCCACCATTAGACCTTGGACCTTGGACTTTTCTCCCTCTTTCCTACTCTCCTCTAGCCATTTGACTTCTCCCTGTTCTGGAACATACCAGGTTCCATTCCTGTGTTAGGTACTTTGCATTTATTTTCCCCTCTTCTTGGAATGCCTTTTCCCCAGAAATTTGTATGTCTGCTTACTCATTTTAGCTCCTGTCTTTACTTAGAAGTCACCTTGGTGAGGCCTACCTTGGCTTTACTATAAATAAACCATAAATAAATTTAAATAAATAAATTGACCATAAATAAATTTATGATCCCTTGCTCAAAATTTCACATCTTCTTACCATTTCATTTTTTCCTCCATAGGGACATGTAATTCATGTTGTATTTTCTCTGTTTATCATGTTAATTATCTTTCGGCCTCTTCAGAATGTGAGCTTCATGAGGGCAGAGCACTTTGGAAGTTTTGCTCACTATTACACTCCCATTGGCTAGTGTAGTAGCTGTATAGTAAAACTTGTTGAATAGGCAAATGAATGAATGAACTGGAAAAGAGGACTTAAATAGAGTCAGCAGAATTTGGTTTTAGGTTTAGCTATGTGACTAATTCGCTGTTTGAGCTTTCATATTTTCCTTCTGTATGTCTTGATTTTTGCTTCTGCCAAATTAACATTAAGATTTCTTATAACTCTAACATTCCGTGTATGTATATTTAACACAGAACTGATAAATAAAGTGTGAGAATAGAATAGGTGCCACTTTTTATAAATGCCAGCCTTTTTCATTTGGGAAATTTAAAAAATATCTTAATGCTCAATTTAAAAAGAGGATTTAGTTCCTAACTTGGCACACAAATGAACAGAATCTACAGTATATGGTAGACATGACTAAAGCTTTTCCTGAATGTTCCAGCAATGGAAATAACTCAATAAATTCGTAAGTTCTATCTTTGTATTGCTGTTTCATTTTCATAGTTTTGAAGGTTCATGATACCCTTTAAAAAATGTCTGCTCATTTATTCTTTTATCCAGTTATTCATCAAATTTATTCAGACTTAGGGTTTTTCCAGGCAAGTAGAAAAAACCAGAGAGGGCAAGATTGTGGAAAAATCCAGAGAGGGCAAGATTGTTAAAAGGTGGGTACAGGATTCTCTTTTGATGAATCATGGAACCCAACCTGCTAAGGAGGAAAGTAAGTGTTACTGGATAGTGCCATGTAGTTCCAGGCTCTTGGTGTCCTGAACAAAGAATTGGACGAGACGCACAGAGATAGCGAAGCAAAGCAGCAGAAGTGTATTAAGCGCAGTATTACACTCTCGGAGTGGGAGAATGGACTGAGTTCTGTGAGATAAATCAACCTTAGTTTGGTCCTTTGGGTCCTTTTACGTGTTTTGTTTTATTCTCTTCCCAAGGATGCCTAGTCTCTAGCCAGTGTCTGCCT
Organism: Macaca nemestrina; assembly: GCF_043159975.1. NCBI lineage: Eukaryota > Metazoa > Chordata > Mammalia > Primates > Cercopithecidae > Macaca > Macaca nemestrina. The sequence continues at coordinate 58,073,671 of NC_092134.1, forward strand.
TTTGATTAATAGATGTTGCTGAGTTAATTTGGGCCTTGTGTGCTTGTGTGTCATCTCCATCCCATCATTTTAAGTACATGTATGATATGCAGTCCATATGCATGAAACTTAAGTAGCTAATTACCATTTTGGGTCATTTTAAGGATACTTCATTTTAATGAGCATGCCCCTCTCTGGGGAGCTGCCCCTGACAGGTTTGGTCCGAACCTAGCTGGCCATGGGGGCTCCTTACTCACTTTTTTTTTTTTTTTTTTTTGAGACTGAGTCTCGCTCTGTCACCCAGGCTGGAGTGCAGTGGTGCGATCTCGGCTCACTGCAAGCTCCTTACTCACTTTTTTATCTCACTTTTGTTTTGGCTGCTGAACCTCTGCTTCTTATCTCGCTTCTTGCTCAGTCACCCCTTCACCTTCTTTCTGCTCTCATGCTTTTACTTATTCTGCTCTTTATCCAACTTTTAATTCCTTTTGCTATTTTCCTGCATCATTTCCCCTGTTTTCCTGTCTCATAAGGATATGAGGATAACCTATTATTCTTACCCTTAAAATAATATTAATAACAACAATAACAAATCAAAACTATTACCAGTGGTGGGTGTCCAGGTTCTTTGCACCTTGAACAAAGAATTGGACAAAACATAAAAGCAAAGCAAGGAAAGGATGATGCAACAAAAGCAGAGATTTATTGAAAATCAAAATATACTCCACAGGGTGGGAGCAGCCTGAGCAAGTGGCTCAAGGACCTGATTGCAGAATTTTCTGGGGCTTAAATACCCTCTAGAGGTTTCCTATTGGTTACTTGGTGTACATGTAAATGTATGTAATGACAAATACATACATTTCTTTTTACTTTGTCTATTTACATACTTTGTCTACTTTGTCTATGTAAATGAAGAAGTGGCCTGCAATCAGTCTAATTGGTTGTGGAAAGTGACCAATTGGAAGCTGAAGCGAAGTTACAAAATTACACCCTATGCAAACATCTGATTGGTCATGGGAAGTCACCAGTCAGAGGCTGAAGTGAGTTACAAAGTTATCCTCCTATTGAAATTTAGACTTGGCCGACAACCATCGTGACTGGTCATGGGAGGGGACCAATCAGAGGTATTTTCAATTTTTCATCTGCCACACAGAAAAGGGGGGTGGTTGCAAAGGAAGTAGCCTCTGGCCCTTTTGTTACTTGAGTATGGAAAGTTGGGGTTTTCCTTTTGATTTAGTTCTAGGAAGTCAGGGTGAATGGACCTTAGGTTTCCTGCCTCCAGACCCTATTCTCCTGCCTTAAAAACACAATGACACCTATGTTCCTTATATTATTAATTGAATCTCATTTCACATTGTTCAGTTACTATGGATCTTTCTACTTGATGACCTCAAATCCAATTAGTTTTCTAGTTCTGTTGATGTTTCTTGAATTTATTCTTTCTACTATGTCTATTTATTTACTTTTTATTATTTTTTTGTTTGTGTTCTTTTGTATTTATGTATTTTATAGTTTTGGGGTACATGAGATAATTTAACAATATAATTTATAAAGATCAAGTCAGTGTACTTGGGATAACCATAACCTTAAATATTTGTCTTTTCTGTATGTTAGAAACATTTTAATTATTATCTTCTAGCTACTTTAAAATGTACTACATATTATTGTAATTATAGTCACCCTACTGTTCTATGGAACACTGGATCTTTTTTCCTCGATCAAACTGTGTGTTTACTGCCACCTTAGTGTAGACCCTTACTATCACTTTTCAAAACCATTGCAATGCCACCTGATGGGCTATCATGCCTCTATATTTATCCATATTCAGTAAAATATGCAGTAAAAGGGAAATTAGGAGGCAAAGCCTCAACTGTTGAGTGCTTTTATAATACTTAGTGGATTATAGGTACTCTCCTAAACAATATGTACATGTTAACTAATTTATTTAATCTTCACATCACTTCTGTGTGGGAGATACCATTATTCTTTCTTTTATTAATGAGAAAACTTTGGCCCAGAGCAAATTGACCAGATAAGGCTACACGGCTAATTATTGCGGTAGGCAAGGATTGAATCCAGGCAGTCTAGTTGCAGAGTCTGTACTCTCATCCATTACACTGTGTACAGTCCTCAGGTGTGTCCTCACTGTGCTGTCTGCTGTGGCTGTACACATACTGTTCCTCTGCTTGTGGTACCCTTACTCCTTCTCCTCTGAGTGCTAACTTGTACTCACTTTTTTTGGATTGTATCACAAGAATCTTTAATGTTTACTTTAACATGAACTCATGGTGGGGTTGAAAATGTGTTTAGTAAAGTGTGCCAAGTGCCCACATTGAGACCAGCTCCATTCAAATCAGTTCACTCTGCGAGGATGTTTCCTGTGCCCAGCAAGGTCGTGAAGAGAGGGGCCTTGACTTTTCTCTTTGTTAGGTCAGCTTTGCTGGTGAGTTCTTCCAAACTTGCCAGGAGCAGCCTACCCCAGTACACATTATCAGTCCCATGTAAAAGAATACGATGGAAACTTTCTCAATATATTTCATCAGTTTAGCACGTCTCTGGTACAAAAATCCAAGAAAGGCAGCACAAAAGCAAAAGTGCCAACCACACTTACTTATAAACAAACATGCATATGTCCCAAACACTACACAGTAGTACCCAAATGACAACATTGCATTAAAAGGTATAAAAGCACTGTACTGTAAAGTTACACGTGAATACTGCACTGTAAATCCTGAATACTCTAGTGACCCACCCCCACCGCTTCCACAGGCCTGGCGAGGGTCAGAAACCATTCATCTGCCTCCAGACCTTGCTAGTCCTGGGAGACACTGTTACAGGAGCAGTAGGCAGTGGGATTAGTCTCCTGCAGAGCTCTGGCCTCCTCCATACCTTCCCAGTATCCGGAAGGCTTGGGGGTCTTTCTTAAAGATCATGGCCAGGAACTCCATGATTTGCTAGTTGGTAATTTCGCGGCCGGCCCGGGAGCCCCAGAAGAACTCATACACCGGCTGCTGCACGTATGGGCCGTGCCAGTACTTAAGGTAATTCTGCTGGACAAACTCCTTGGTGATGAGGTTCCGTACGTCCCGAAGGTGGAAAGTGGAGTGCTTTTTCCAGGGCCGCAGCCCCAGGACGCGCAGCACGTTCCAGACGGCGCTCTTTCTGGCGCTGCAGCCTTTCAAGTAGATGAGGCTCAGGATCGTGAGAAGGCCTCTCAGGACCATGCTGTTGCTCAGAGCCACCCTGTCCAGCTCCTCGGGCTCCAGCGCTTTGACCAGCTCAGACTCCATGGTGTGGAGGCTGGACAGCCTCTGGTGCAGCCTGGTCAGCTTCCATGGTGCATTCGGAACACCTGGGCGAGAATGAGGCCGGTGAGCCTGAAGTTGCCCCTCCATCACTAATTGTAGCTGCCGATGACATCCTTCCATGTCTGGAAACCAAATGATGATCTTCTGGTCCTTGACCCGCACGTACCACATGAGCTCGTGCGCCTTCAGCAGCTGTGCTGGGCCAGACTGGGCCGTGCTAGGGGCCTGGTGGGCGCCGCCCTTCTCCGCAGCCTGCTGCAGAGCCTTCCGGTCGCTTGTGGTCTGGGGCAGTGGTCGGGTCTCGAGGAGGGCTCTGCGGCTCTGGGGCTCTGCCAGGGTCGCAAACGGAGGAACGCCTACCGAAACCCCAGGGTTGCTATGCACCGCGGAGCTGGAGGCCTCGGCTGCAAAGTTGGGGTCGCTCAGATCCTTCCTTTGTTCCCACCGGTCTGCTCCCTCTGACAAGAGCCTCTGCGTCCAGGAGCACTTTGAGTCTGCCCTCCCTCCGCGGACTCCTGGAGAGGAAGTCTTGTACTCTCACCTTTTAAGAATCAGTGCAACTATCTCCTCTTCTAGGATGCCTTTCATAAACTCTTCTCTATGCCTTCTAGGAATTAAGTTATTCTCTTCTATGTTTGTTCGTTGAATTTCTGTTGTGGTATTTATGACTTTGTATTCTTATTTTACTTTACCTGTGTTCTCTCCTACCCACCTCCCACACAATCAGAAACCAGCATTGTGTCTGCTTGTTTCAAGATAGTAAAATAAATACTTGGAGCTCTTAGCTCCCTCCGAAATTTCAATTCAGTTTTAGATAATACTTCTGGAAAAAGAGGAATATTCACTTTCTTATGGAAAATATTTTTAAATACATTTAATAAAAATATTATTCTGACAGCGCTGTAAATTTGCATTTGGTATATGAACTTTTAGAACTGCTTAAAAATATGTGAATTTTAAAGTAATGCATGATCATATTTAATTGTCGGACTTTTTATTTTCCTGTATAGGGCTGTAATCAGTGATCCAGAACAAAATGTAGCCATTGAGCAAAAAGAAAGTGATCATATCCTTCCAGATTCAAAGATGACACCTCTTCGATTTAGAAAAAGAACACTACATGAAACAAAGTAAGAAGATTTTAATTACATAAAATGAAGATGCACTATGTTCTAAAAGTATTTTTAAAATGTACTTCTGTGTCTAGCTGGAGCTTCTGTGTTCGTTTCACTTTTTTCTATATAAAGAAAAGTGGAATTTTTTTAGTTCAGCTCCCAATTCTGCTACTTTATGATATTAGGGGCAATACCTTATTTTACTCTCTTTGCCCTCCAGATTTTTAATTTGTAATTTAGGGGGAAAAAAAGCCACAACCTTTGGAGATAATGGATGTGAAAATGTATCATATAGTTACCAAGATATTTTACGTGTGTTATATATAATGGCTAAATCTCATTGGCATGTTAAAAATTGGTATTGATTATACTTTTTTTTTTTTTTTTTGCATTTTACGTTGTAGCTTTTTCAACCTTAGAATTGGTATGATCTTTTACAATCCTCTGATGCTGTCCACTTAAATTCTTCAACAGTTTCACTGACATCTAACCTCAGCTTTAGTAGACATAAAAAAATCTACCAGTACCCACAGTAACTTTTTTATATTTTCAGAGTACTGTAATTGTTAGTATTTTCATATCTTTTTTTAATCGTTTTGTCTCATTCTTATTTTCTGAAAGCCCTTGCTTTCATCCATTCAAATATTTAGAAGCATCATGTGTTAGTTTCCTATTGCTGCTGTAACAATTACCATGAGCTTAGTATTCTAAAACACAGATTTATTCTTTAATTGTTCTGGAGTTCAGATGCCTAAAATCATGGGATTGATAGGGCTACATTCCTTCTAGAGGTTTTAGGGGTGAAGCTGTTTTCTTGCCTTTTGCAGCTTCTAGAAGCTGCCTTCATTCCTTGGCTCATGGCCCTTTCCTCCATCTTCAAAGTCTGCAATAGCTGGTTTCATGCTGCGTCACTCTGTCACTCTTTTTCTATAGATACATTTCTCTCTACATTCCTCCAATAAGGACATGGATGAGTGCATTGAATCTTCCTGGATAATGCCAATAGTCTCTCCATTTTAATGTTCTTAATTTATCACATATGCCACATCCCTTCTATCATATAATGTATTCCCATGTTCCAAGGATTAGGATGTAGACATGTTGGGCCAGAGGAGGTCATCATTTATGTACCACACATCTAAACTTTCCTTTTTAAAAGTAAACTTCCATTGAAATAAAACGTACATTCACAGTGCACACATTTTAGGTGCACAACATAGGAGTTATCAAAAACAGAACAACACTCATATACCAAATGCCCAGATCAAGAAACAGACAATTGCCAGTACCACAGAACCTCCCCTTATGCTGCCTCCCAGGTACTATTCATTTCCCCTGCTATACCGGGTTAATCTCTCTATCTTAGTATCATAGATTAGAACTGCCTGGTTATGAAATTTGTGGAAATGAAATTACAAGAAATCTAGACTCTGTGTCCAGCTTATTTTTTTCTCTCTAATGGCACTTATTTATTTAGTTGTATATAAGATGTATAACATGATATTTTGATATACATAGTGAAATGTGTTTGGCTTCTTTTACCCAACATTATGTTTGTTAGTTTTATCCATGGTGTTATTTGTAGTTGTCTTTTTTTAATCTCATCGTTGTATGGTATTTCATTGTACCACATGCCACAACCTATCTATTCAGAGGTTGATAGATATTTGGCTGTTTATGAATAGTGCTGCTATGAACTTCCTTGCTCATGCCTTTTGGTAAACATATGTACTCATTTCTGCTGAGTATATACTTAGAAGTAGAATTGTTGGACCATTTAGTATCCATATGTTCAGCTTTAAAAGATGCAGCCAAATAGCTTTCCCAACTGGTTGCTGAAATTTACACTCCCACCAGTAGCAGTATGAGTGTTCTTGTTGCACCATATCTTTGCCAGAGCTTGGTATTGTCTGCCTTTTTTTATTTGAGTTCTTCTTATGGATGTGTATTAGTGATTTTAATTTGCATTTCACTGGAGACTAATGTAGTTGGGTACTTTTCCATATGTATATAGGCCATCTAGATATTCTCATACAAAATTTCCATTCAAGCCTGTTGAGTTGTCTGTCTTTTTAGTATTTATTTGTGGATCTTATTTACATGTTTTAGAAATGAATCCTTTTTCAACTATATTTGTCACACATATCTTGTCCTACTCTGTAGTTACCTTTTCATTCTCTTGATAGTATCTGTCTTAAAAACTAAAGTTAGAAATAGGAGTTCCTAATTTTAACATAGGCCAGTTTTCCTCTTTCCCTATATTGTTAATGTCCTTTGTATATTCCTTAAAAATAATCTCTGCCTACCACTAAATCATTTTCCTTCTGACTTGTAATGCCACATGTCATATGTCAAGTTGTTATATGCATGATTATGACATGACATGTTATGTGCATGTCTAATGCATGGTTGGTTTCTAGACTTTTTCTTCAGTATTATCTGTTTCCCTGCGTCAATATTATCCTAATTAGTATTGTGTTGTATTAGAGTAAATACCTGCAACTTGTTTCAAACTAATCTAGTTCCATGAGAAATCCTGTTGTGGTATCAATTAGAATTAATGAATTTGTAGCTTTCACTCCTCTTACCCCCATTTATTCTTCCCAGAGGAGGAGAGAGTTCTGCTTCATAAATTTAGAAGCAGGAATTGGCGTGGGTAGTGCAGCCCTTCCTCTCCCCTTTGTTTGGGAGGCAGCAGCCTGCAGAAGCACACATTCTGCCCTGTGCATTGTTTTAGACGGTCCCTCCCCAGTGGAAATGAGTGGGTTAGTCTGTTTAATTATAGTGGTAAGGACTAGCTTGTGGTTGCTTGCATACCTAAGCTGTGGTTTCTAATAGCTTTACCAATACTAAAATTCGTACTTTAATCTTCAATATTTCTGATTCTTCTTTATGTATTGGTAAGGAACTTGGGTTCCTAAAAGGAATTGGGCACCTAAAACCCAACACGGCACTTTGCATTTTATAGTGTAAATACATATTTACTTTTATCTTTTCGAGAAGACTACAGGGTCCTTGAAGCTGCTACTTCCATTTGTCACTGTTAAAGTGAGTTCTGTTTACTATTGAAAAGCAATATAATGTAATGGTTAAGAGCAAAGTTTTTTCTAGCTCTGCCATTTACTAATCATATGGCCTTGAGCAATTTACTCATCGGTCTCTGTTTCTATAAAATTTATTTGAAAAATGGGAATAATAACACTTAACCTCAGAGTTATTGTAAGTAGTAAATAAACCAATACACATTAAAGTGATTTTAACAATGACTAGTGTCTGGGAAATTCTCAATAAATGGTAGCCATTACTGTTGCTGTTATTTTCTCAGCATTTAGAATTGTTTCAGGCACATAGTGGGCATTCAATAAACACATTAATCCCAGTGGATTAAATTGAATTGAGGTGGTTAAGCTCCCATGGCTCTACTCTGTGCTCACAAACTCTCATTTGGTGCAGGCTCATGTTTCCTGTCCCCCGCTTCCTTTTTGTAGATACCCAGATTTTATAGAGGTGTAGCTTTCAAGATTTCAGTGACCCACACACTTACTTACTAATTACATTACTGCCATTTCATTATACCTGCAGTTTTATGGGAGAAATATTATTGTGTGAAGCAAAGAAGAAATGTATCATTTAGTCTTCAGATCTCTTAATATATAGGAGATTATTGGCAGTAGGGTGCTTTGGTTTTGCTTTATATTGTTAAATATAATTTTAAGGCTGGCAGCCTTTATGAGATCACTCAGTACTGTCTGAAGGCCATAATGCTTAAATAACCTATTGATCTATGACAAGGTTCGAACTTCATTCAGCACTCTTCCTCACTCTTTGGTTATTCTGGTAAGGAATGTTTTCAGTTACACATCACTGAAAAACGATTGATAGTGGCTTAAACAAGTCAGAATTTATTTTTCCTATATAGTTAGCTGCTTGGAGGTAGGCATTTATTGATTTTGGTTCAGTAGCTTAGTGATGTTACAGCTCTAGGCTGGCTTTCCTATATCTTTTTGGTCATTCTGATGTGGTGGCTTCATTTCATGGTGACTATAGTGGCTCCTAGCATAATATCCCTGCCGTGTTCACAGGCAGGAACTCTTCTCATGCCACTCTCTTACCAGGACAAAAGAAAGTCTTTCCTGGAAGCTTATTGGCAGAACTAGGTCCCTTACTCATCCTTAGTTGCAAGATGCTAAGAGCAAATTCTGTGGTGGGAGGGAAGCAAAGAAGAGGGTTAGAAATGGCACTCAGGTAGCCCTGCAACAGTGCCAGTCACAAATGTTGTATCTCTGTTCAATATTTACTTTTATAGCACTTTGATGGTATAGCTTCTAATATAAAAGTCATTCACATATTATATACTATATCTCAGAGTTATTTCTTTTGTGTCTGCTACAATTAGCAATCTGAAAAAGAAGAGTACCTTTATCTTTATCCAATCTGTGTGGTTTCAAAATGTTCACATAACTTTTTTTGTACATTTTAATTTCCATCAAGTTATTAAGTATCTTAAAAAGTTACTGACAAAATGTATTTCTTAACAGGATAAGAACTCATTCTACATTAACTGAAAATGTGCTTTCTCATAAATTACAATTTGATGGTAGGATCATGTCACGGTAATTGTGATTTTATTAAAATTTTTAATCCTATGATTACAAAAACATATTCTCTTTTGAATAGAAATAACAGTAATGAGATTAGATAGGTTTGTATCATTTAAAAATATGTGAATTTAGAATACACATTTTAACGTAATATCTAGTAATCTGTTATAAAAAATAAGAAATATGAATCTGTAGGAAAAACATTCTAATTAAAAGTTATCTTTGAAGCGAATTTAAATGTTTTTTAAAAAGTAACTTAGCAGTGAATTTTTAAAAGAGTTATATTACTACCAGAGTATTGTAAACTGAAAACTAATGTTTTATAAGCTGCTTTATTTAATTTTGTCTTAATGATTTAACAGATTATCGATAGATGCAGTGACAAGGAAAATAATTCTTAAATCTATTATTTCAGTCTTATAATCTTCCAGTAATACATAATTCTACTTGATGTTCTTTCTATATTACTAGTAAAATGTGTATTTTAAATTATCTTATTTGTTTAGTGATTTTAAAGCTTTCTATGACAATAAAAGATAATAAATTTGTATCTATGTGTGCCTTCTTGCAAGCTCAACACTTTTAAAGATAATTCACTTTATCTTAAAAGTCTATGTTGAATTAATAATTTACATTGTAAATATATCCACTTTTCATGTCAGTGTAATATTTTTATTTCTGCATTCAGATCTAACTTTTAGTGGACATTTCAGCAAGCTGTGTTTTTGTGTTTTCCCTACAGTTTCCCATAACCTTCACTCATTGCCACATACATAAGAGAGTTAGCTATCCCTCTAGAGATGCACACTTTTTTTAGTTAATTAATCTAAAAATTATTACATTTGAAGATATTTGATATCATTCTATTTTTTCCAGTAATGGACGTGATGCTTGCAGAGAGCTGATTGGGTTCTTTTTCACTCACGACCAATCCCTTACAATTTATGAATATCGACAATTTGGGAAAAATAGGTATGCCATAAAACATTGTTAGAACTCTGGAGATGATCACTTCTGAGAGAAGCTAAATAACTTTCCATTTTTTTCTCATTTACTTTCTAGAACAATTGTGCTTCCTTTTATTCAAAAAAGCATTTATAGTCATCAATGTGGACGAAGAAAAGGAAAACAATACCGACTTGGTGATTTTTATGTTGTAAGTTGTGTGTGTGTGTGCACACATTTAATACCAGATGGTGGATTTTGTGGAGTCCTCTGGAGGTAGAGGAACAGGGCTTCTAGTCTTCAATTTATTTCCTCTCCTCCGTCCTGAACAGGGTCATTTATGTGGGCTAATGGTCGATGTTTTCCCAGGAACTTCTGCTTCCTAGCCCCAAATCTCAAGTCTGAATACAAGCATAGCATTTATTTTCTGTAACACCCCCCTTCCCATTCCACAATGTGGCTTGTCTCCAGATGAAGTTGTATCTTCATACTTTGAAAGGTTCTTCAAAGCTGTGTCATTGGCTAAGTGGCTATCTCAATAGCACCAGGAGATATTCTTTACCTAAAGTAGGTTTATCCTCTGAGGATGGGCAGTTTCCTCCATGTGAAGGGGTATGGGCCTCTGGAGCTATCACTTTTCTGACAGATAGCCTATCTTCCTTGTGATTTTCCCACTTCAGGAAATTCCTGGCATTTGGTGTGTCACAAGGATTCCCTAGAATGGGTGGAGCATAGATAGTGTTACAGTTTGTGTAGTGCTCTTAAATTTTAAATCGTATTTACACTTTATATCATGATTAAAATACAGCACTATCCACAGTGATCATTCAGGTAATATATGTTTCTGTCCTAAGATCTGTAGATGGAGCAGTAAGTTAGACTCATTCCCTGCTTTTGTGGAGCTGACAGTCTAATTGGAGACACAGATAGATAGGAGGGCCAGATAGGAGGGGCAATGTGGGCCAGATAGGAGGGGTGACGGCCCAGTTTTGTGGAATCAAAGGAGGTTCCCTAGAGAAAGTGCCATCTACCCTTGACTAGGAGTTAGCAAGGCTGGGATAAGGGGATAGGTGAGGGTGGGGAAAAGCTTCCAGGTGGAGAAGACAGCTTGTGCTAAGAACAAAAAGGAAGAGAACACATGACTTATTTGGAGAACTGGAAGTAGTTCAGTCTGATTGGAGGAGAGTTCAAGGTGGAGGCTGGCAAGAGATGAGTTAGAGCTTATTAAAAAGCAGCCTATGTTAAAGAGTTATCTAACATGTATTGGGGAGTCACTGGAAGAGAAGATGTGGATGGAGTGGGGGAAGGTGGCATGATCAGATTTGTGATTTTGAAAGATCTGTCTGGTTACAATGTGGGGAAGGAATTGAAGACTAGATACACAAGGGCAGGATGGGATTGAATTATATTAATCAAGGAGAGAGATTATGGCAACCTGAATAAGCAAGTGACTCTGGCTATGAAGCTAATTAGACAAATAAAAATTATTTGATAGGTAGAGCCAGTACAGTTTGGTACCCAGTTAAGGGAGAAGTATGGGTTGAGGAAAAATTTTACATCTTACACTTAAATACACTATACACTATACATATGGCACTGAAGCCTGCCTCTTGAGATCTAGAGAAAATCAGCTTCGACTCCCATTTCACAACCCGTAGAAGAATGTTTAATGCATATTCCAAGTTTAAAGTTTGAGTTTATGTCTCCAAAAATTTAGTGTAGTTTATGATTTATTCTCACTATCCTCATTCCATATTTCTTTGAAGTAGATGTGGAACTCTGTTCTTTTTTATGATTTCCAAGAAAGAAAGAAAATAAAGAAAAAGAAAAGAAAGAAAGAAAAAAAAGAAAGAAAGAAAAAAGAAAGAAAGAAAGGAGAAAGAGAGAGAGAAAGGAAAGAAATTCAGCCAACTATATGTAAACCACATATATGATGCTTTGTGTGTGTAGCAGACATTTTGAAGGGGATATCAAAAGAGGTTCACATTGTAGCATTGTAAGCAATTTACAATTTATTATTAGACATCCCTACTGTTAAAAATACATCCCTTGAATATTTCCCATGGTAAAAGCACTCTTCTCCATTTTTTTAACTCTTCCACCTCTTGTTTCTCCCCACCAATCTATTGTTTTATGCAGAAATATTCAACTCTATCCCTCTTTTTTTTTTTTTTTTTGATGGGAGTATTCTGTTTTGTTTTCCAGATATGGCTGGGGAACTTGTCTTTTCATGTCTATATGCCTCATTAAGTCTTTTTCTAAACACTCCTTAAAAGAAATTTTGGTGCCAGTTTTTAAGATAAATACATGAATGTGCACATGTGCCCATAGATGCGCCTGCCTAAAGGTGTACCCACATAGGTATTCACTCATATGCACGCATATATGCACTGACGCAGGCTGTTCCCTTAGGCACACATGTAAGTATACACATATGCTTCTATGCATAACACTGTTACACAGATCACATATTCTTAATTGCTTAACATGATAATTATTTACAGGAGACTCTGAATCTTCTCATCCTCAGTCTTACCCTCACTCAACTAAAAAGTCAATCTAAACTGCTATGTTCTACTAAGTGTTCTGCCTAGATTATTATAATCTAAATCCAGGATAATATTTCACTTTATCACTCATAGTTCTCCATCTTCCAATCTGAATTGCAGATTCTTTGGCTCTTCCTTTATATATCTTCTTTTCTATCTCTGGTAGTTTTTTCTTTATTTCTTTCAGGTTTTTGTTTTGTTTTGTTTTTCGTGCTGTCAGAAGATCACTCATTTCTCCAAAGCCTTCCTAATTTCTGGGTGTTATTCTATTATGAAGATCTAAAAGATTAAAAACTGAAAGAGTCCAAATCTGAACATAGTATCCAATATAGCACTCCTACCCTTCTCTGTTCTTTTAATGGGCTTAATTTTCCTTCATAGTCCTGACCATATAGTATGTATGTATATTTTTATCTATTCATTATTTTCTCTGACATGACGCTATAACCCCTTGAAGGTAAGGACTTATCTATTATGACCCCTACCATATTCCTAGCAACTGGAAGAGTGACAAGTACTTAGTAGACACTGAATACATGTGTATTTAATGAATGGATTTAAATGTGATAAGTTGCAACTTGTGCAAGTGCCTTAACCACTCTCAATCCTGAAGGGATATTTTTAATATCTCTATTTTTGTATTAAAAACATGAAGACAAAGCAAACATCATATGTGTCCAGATTTTTCGTCAGTGAAGACTGCATGAAAGACTAAATAAGTGCAAAAGAGCGATGTTGGATATACACTAATTGCCATCATGCTGACAGCTATGGTGGTGCAGCATCTTGCTAGCCGGTTTCCCAAAAGGCTTTATTTGCCAAATGCTGGGAAGGTGAAATATTTGCCCAGCAGGAAAAACAAACAAACAAACAAACAAACAAACAAAACCCCACAAAGCTTTAAATTTGAAGTATAGGTAAATTTTGCCAAGTTTTGTAGTCAAATATGTTTAAATTTTTAACTAAAAAATTGAGAATTCTTTTTTTAGTTTTCATCTTACCTTTAGTTGTTGTTGTTTTTCTTTCTAAATTGAGACACGGTCTCACTGTGTTATACAGGCTGGTCTTCACCTTCTCATAACTTGTCCACAGACTGTTGTTTGTCCTTTGGTCCCATTCAGCAACCAAAGGGAATCATTTACAAAACACAATCTGGTCTTCCAGGCCCATTCATTTACAACCTCCCCCATTTCCCTCTCACCAATGAGGAGAATATTTAAGTATCAACCATCTGGCTTTTTGAGTTTTCTTTCTTTTTTTCTGTTTCTTTTTTTTTTTTTTTTTTTTTTGGTATGGCTCCTATGCTAATGCACATTAGTAAATTTGTTATGCTTTTCTCTTGTAGACTTGTCTTTTGTTACAGGGATGTGGGCAGTGAGCATTATGATGGGGAGGAAAGGGATCACCTCCTTCCTACCCCTAGACATACATGTTTTTGGTATAAACAATAACTAGTCCTCAAGTAAGAAGACTTTATGGTACCATTTGTCACACAGTTTATCCTAGATTGACCTGGTAATTAGAGTGACTATCTATAGTAGCTAATTGGCTTTATCCAGGGGAAGAAAAAAACAAACTTTTCATATCTTTGTGACAGGAGGTGGTTTTGCACTTAGAGCAAGGTGCCTAAGGAAGTTAGGCTCCCACCCTCTCACAGAAACTGGGAGATAGCAGTACTCTCTCCCTTGATGTTTACACTCAAAGAGTGGCTCACGGGTCCTTGAGAAAGCCTTATCTAGGTCATAAAACTGACAACAGGCTTATCTAATTTTCAGAAGTATTTGTATACATTTCAAAGAGAGGAGAAAGTACTGACATTATAATTACAAATTCTGTAAAGTAAATGTGCGGAGAAAATGGAGGGAAAGGACGTCCTTCCCTTCTATGCAAAAGGCAGAATTAAGCCCCTATTTAAAATTTGTATTTGTTGGCCAGTTGGCCAGGTGCGGTGGCTCACGCCTGTAATCCCAGCACTTTGGGAGGCCCAGGTGAGCGGATCATGAGGTCAGGAGTTTGAGACCAGCCTGACCAACATGGTGAAACCCCGTCTCTGCTAAAAATACAAAAAAAAATAAAAAAATTAAAAATAAATAAATAAATAAAATAAAAATCAGCTGGGCGTGGTGGCGGGTGCCTGTAATCTCAGCTACTCTGGAGGCTGAGGCAGGAGAATTGCTTGAACCCTGGAGTCGGAGGCTGCAGTGAGCAGAGATCGTGCCACTGCACTCCAGCCTGGGCGACAGTACAAGACTCCGTCTCAAAAAAAAAAAAAAAAAAATTGTATTTGGTATTTGTCCTTGTACTGGTTATGTTTATTAGAGAAGCTTAGAAATTAAAATAATAATTTTATAAGTTTAGATTAAGATTTTTTGAGAGGAATTTTGTGGCTGAAGTTTTGATGTTCTCATTAGGTTGAAATTAGATTTTATAGTTAGGAAATGTCTGTCATCAAAAGTCCAGCTGAAAGAGTATGAGAGATCTTCACAGTTCTTCAATTTGTGGTATATCATTCTGTGGGCCAATAGCTCTATTTAGGGATGTCATAATTTCAATTAATTTATTTTTTCTTTTTTCCTCTCATTCTCATTAAAAAAACTGAGTTTATTATATTGCTGGCTTTTTTTATTCACATGGATTGTTAAATAGAAGACTGTTCTGAGATTGACAGAGATATTAGTTTCTTTATCTGTATAGTTTCTCCAAATACATATAAGCATTCTCCAAATATACTTTTTTTACCATTATTAAAGTATATCATGTCACATTAATCAAAATCAATTATTTTAAATTAATGTTAGTTGTATTTTATTTCTTATATACTTTCTAGCTTCATTCATCTGTTCATTTCTTTAGGGTGCAACTTTGACATTTTTGAGTTCTGATCATGCCAGCCTTCCAGAAAGCATCAAAGAAAACACATTTCTTAAACTCCGAATCACACATATTGATCAGATAGCTTTGGATTCTCTCAAGTAAGTTAAATATGCATTTGGCATTTTGAAGCAGGTGAAAACACTATTTTTAAATTATCTTAAAATGACATTCTACTGCAAGGTATTTATAACTTCGCTAAGGTTTATATTTTTAAAAAACAAGCACAGCTACGTGTGTCTATTTTATGTACTATCTCGTACTCAAATACACTTCATGTGTGGGAACAGTTATAATCAATCGAATATTTTAAAATATTCATTTTTGTGTTAAAGATACCTTATTAATTTGCCTTTGCTATAACACTTTTATTTTACCAAATATTACCAAAAGGAATAAATTTTTTTAAAAAAGGGTATCAATACAATATTGTAACAATTTTTTTTCACATTGTTATTATGATGACTTTTTTAGTATCTAAAAAAGTCTTAGGGTCCCATATGCTTACAGTATTTATTGATTGATAAAATGCATAGTGAAAATTAGTTCTATACATCAAACATTGCTTTTAAAATGATTTTTTAAGTAACAGGAATATATACATGTGATTTTAAAAACAGAATTCCCGTGATTTTATATATGTATGTTAGAGGCTATATCCTACAAAGTGGCTGTAAGAAGTCTGTGTTCATCATTTACTATCTTGCTAAAAATGAACGCATTTGAGGGGGCTTTTAAAAATAACATTTTTTCATCTTATGCTTTGCAAGGTAAAATTGCTTTTAAATTTAATAGTTTTAATTAAATATTTAAAACATTAAAATTGTTACAAAAATGAATGTTGACTAGGTGCAGTGGCTCACTCCTGTAATCCCAGCACTTTGGGAGGCCGAGGTGGGCAGATCACAAGGTCAAGAGTTCGAGACCAGCCTGGCCAATATGGTGAAACCCCATCTCTACTAAAAAATACAAAAATCAGCCAGGCATGGTGACAGGCGCCTGTAGTCCCAGCTACTCAGAAGGCTAAGGTGGGAGAATCTCTTGAACCTGGGAGGTGGAGGTTGCAGCGAGCCCAGATCGCGCCACTGCATTCCAGCCTGGGTGACAGAGCGAGACTCCGTCTCAAAAAACAAACAAACAAAACAAAACAAAGACCAAGAATGTTTACAAGTAGTCCTTATAAGATTTTAAGGATTTTAGCTCTCAATTTAATCTTCTTGGGCATCAAAGCAGAAGGCAGAGTTGGGACTTGATTAAATTCTAAGCACTCTTCCAAGTGTGAGAGTTTCTTTGAGTCTGGAGCAGGGAAGAGCTTAGAGTTTTATACTCAAGATTATAAAATAGAATATATATATATGTATATATATAATATATTTCATCCCTGTGAACATGTCAATTGCAGAACTGCTTCTATGGACCAGGAGGATGATATAGTCATTCAAGAAACCAATGATAGGCTGGTCTTCAAGGCAATTCAAGGTATGTGTTATTACTATACTCTCAAGTACTTTGAATTTTTGATCCTTTTTTTTTTTTATAATCAGTAAAACAACATTTTTCCAGATACTTCTCAGTGGCACTTGATTTATATTTACCCTTTGCTTATTTAAAAAAGTATACATACATACTTTTATTGTTTAGGATTTCTAAACGTTTTAAGATTTTTCTTACTTTAATGGTCCTAACTAGTATTATATGAATTATAAAATTAAGTGTTTTAGAAATTACTAGATAATATGGGTTTTACTCATAAGCTGAATGAAATGTAAAAGTAATTTTTGTAATATAATACTTGTCTTATGTATTACATAATATCTTGAAGAAGTTTGTGATGTCCTAGCGTAAAAGAAAAAAAATGGGAGATTGGGAGCCAGATTCATGTTTGGACTCTGTTGTTCAAGACACACATGACTTTGGAGAAATCCCTTGCATCTCTTTCCTCATCTCTAAAACAGGGATGATAATACTTCTCTTATTAAATTTCCAGGGTTGTTGTGGGTGATAAATTAGATATATTTCAGTTTTGGATACTAGAACATTTTCCAAATTTTGGAAGATGCAGTATAGTAGACTCGATTAGACAGTCTGTTGGATCTCATAGTCTAAAATGGAGAAAGGTATTAAACAAGCAATCACAGAAGTTAACATGTAATTTATGAACCTTTTTTTTTTTTTTTTTTTTTTTTTTTGAGAGAGAGCCTTGCTCCTTTGCCTGGGCTGGAGTGCAGTGGCACAATCACAGCTTACTTCAGATTCCTGGTTTCAAGTGACCCTCCTTGCCTCAGCTTCCTGAGTAGCCAGGACTACAGGTGCATGCCATCACACCCGGCTAAAATTTTTTTTTTTTTTTTTTTTTTCTGTTTTTGTAGAGACAGGGTCTTGCTATGCTCTCCAGGGTAGTCTGGAACTTCTGGGCTCAAGTGATCCTCCCATCTCAGCCTCACAAAGTGCTGGGATTATAGTCATGAGCCATCACACTTGACCTAATGTATGAATTTTCATGACTCCTGATTTATCTTTTAAAGATAAGGCGCTCACAGTGAGAAGGCAAGAAACAGATTTGAAAAGTTTTGTTTGGACTCTCAAATGTTCTTGATGCCAAAGTTTGTAAACAGTTTTCTCTATTATATCATAGTCAATACAGTATTTGTCACAATTGAACTTAGTGACATTTGTTTTTTTCTCTCATGTATTATATCTAATAACTGCTTTAGTAAAGTTACCAATCTATTCTTAAGTAAATATGGTACAAAGCGCAGTAAGTGAAATAACAGCTACAAAGAGAATGACAGGGATCTAAGCAAATAACCTCTTATGAAATATGTAAGTGTAGGATAGAATTCAAAAGCCTTGATGCTATTTTATATACAAGTTACAATTTGAAGATTTCAAACTATTTTTAAAATGTTGAACTGATAATTTGTGAATTACTTGACTGTCATCAATTTTGCAATTCAGTTGATAAAAACTAAGAAAAGGAAAACAGATTAAAGATATGGGGGTGGTTAAAGAGGTTGTCTACGCAACAAAATCTAAGATTTTATTTGTAATATTTAGGTTATTCTCTTGGTGATAAAGTGAAACTGTATTTTTCTGTTTTAAAAATATAACACTTCCACCACACAGTGGTGCTATTGTTCTGGCATATTTACATGTGATTTTATAGCTAATCCTCTTGATTAAAAACATCCTATTTTCCAAAGTCTTTTGTCTTACATTTGATTTGTTTGAATATTCACAAATTCCTGATTTTAGTTACATCAACTTTAATTTTCTTATGAAAGATAACTGCGGCTTTATACATTTATGCATAGGAACAATTTGTTTTCATTTCTCTTGTTGAACAGATGTGCTAAAAGAAAAACTACATAAAAGAGGTGTTCGTATTTTGACTGGATTGGGAAAATACTTTCAACAGTTGGACAAGGAAGGAAATGGACTTTTAGATAAGGCAGATTTTAAGCAAGCTCTAAAAGTGTTTCACTTAGAAGTGTCTGAAAAGGTATGTGCCACAGAAAATTCTCTGCAGCAGATAATATGTTATTCTTAGGTGGCATTATTCACTGTTCTACTGAAATTTTAGTTTTCATTTATTTTCTCCTTCTCTATGCCCTGTTATCAGTGTTAAGCTATCAGGTGACAAGTCCTGTTGGTTTTTAAAGTTTAAGTATTGTTCCATTCTATATTTATAAAGAGCTTAATAACCAGGCATTGTGCTAAGCTCTGAGATAATACTCTGTACTCTTGAGATCACCGTAATTGAAGGAAAATGAACATAAAACAAAATATGTATTCGATGGAGAATGTTTTTGGAACACATGGGATAGATACCTGATTCCAAGACAGGTTCTAGGGAAGGAGAGCAAAGATCATGGAAGGATGCCTGGAGGAGGACATCTAAGCTGAGTTTTGAAGGTTGAGGAAGAGTTAACCAGACAAGGGCGAAAGAGGAGTGTGAATCAGACAATGTGTATTTTATGAAAAGGAGACACATATGTGAAAGCTTGGAGGGGAAGGGAGTGTGGCCTGTTTCTGACACTGCAAATGATTAATAACCTTCACACATACGGTTCCCTCCACTGTGAATAATCTACTAGATCTTTGCTTGCTGGATTTTCTTAGCATTCAGGCCACAGCTTTCTCTGTCAAGAGCATTACCCTGACACTTCTGTCTAAAGGAGCACTCCCATTTGATCTTTGGTCCTTTCGATACCAATTTCTTGTTTTATTATCATTTTTTTTTCATGCCACGTTGTAAGTATTTTCTGGCTCTGCCTGTAAGTAAATCATTAAGTCTCATCAGGGTGGGGACCAGAGTGTTTTTGTGTTCCTGCTCTTTTTCTAACATCTGAAATAGAACCCAGCATATGGAAAGTTAAGCAGATAATGCGTTAGTTTGAATGGATAAATTTATGGAAGGAAGGAAAAGAGAAGAATGGAGAGAAACGTCTGGTACATTAAAGTCTTGCACGTCATACTAAGAAGAATGGGTTTTATTCTAAAAGCATATGAATCACATTTGTCTCAAGGATTTCAGATAAAGGATCTCTTGCACTGTTCTCTTTTGCTTCAAAAGATCTTGTCACAAGATGTGTATTTTGTAGAAAGAACACTGAAAATTGAACTTAGGACACTTAGGTTCAAGTTCTGGCTTTACTATTTGAACTGTATGATCTTGGACCAGTCTTTTAACTTTTTTGATTGGGGGGCTCTGCCTGAGCAATCCAGAGGTAATTGTTATTGTTAGAGTTGCTTGGAAGCTCAAATGAGAAAATTACATGGGAATCTGCCATATCAGCTGTACAATTCTGTGCTAATATCATGTTGCCTAACATTGTTCTGACATACCCATCTTTTTGGTTTTTATGATGTTTAATCTTTTGCCCACCTAGTGATACATACTAGGGATAATCTAACTTCCTCTCTTCCTTTTGTAGATTAAAACAACAACAACAACAACAACAATAATAAAGCAGCAATAGGAAATTAGAAAACCTTGTCTTTGCTTACAATCACATGAGTGAGAATGGAAAAATCACACAAACTATGTTTCCTCTGCTTTCACACAGCAATAATCAACACAGAATACTTCTGCAACCAAATGCATGTGGGGGTTCCACCCATACTAAGCAGTTGAAACCCAGTGGACAGCCTCTAATTCAATTCAATTCTGACATTATCTACCTAGAGATAGACTCAGATCCCACAGGGTGAGATCTCAGTTCTACAAGACAACCCCTGCCCCCAACACACTCTGCATAGGGCACCAGTCACAGGTTTGGGTCCCTGGAACTTGTGGTCAACTAATTTCAAGTTTGGGGTTTCCACGACCCGCTCCTTGGGTTCAATTAATTTGCTGGAGCAGCTCACAAAACTCAGGAAAACTTATATTTACCTGTTTATTCTCATGGATATTACAAAGGATACAGATGAAGAGACGAATAGGGCAAGGTATGGGGGAAGGAGTGCAGAGCTTTCATACCCTCCCTGGGTGCCACCCTCCAGGAACCTCCACAACCTTAGCTACCCAGAAACTCCCTGAACCCTGTCCTCTTGACTTTTCTATGGAGACTACATTGGATAGACATGACTGATACATGGACAACTGTGTAGAAATGTGATTGGACAAAAGTGTATGACCTAATACTGATAGACTGAAGAAGGAAACCCAGTAAGGAATGCCTGTTCAGACTCTTCTTGGCCTCTGTGCAGCATTCCTTCCTCCATGGTGGGGGCAGGACCCCTTCTGAAATGGGGGTCTTATGGCCTACAATTAGACAAGGTAGGTCAGAGAATTTTTTATGGACAGCTCCAACACAGAAAGGCAGGAGATGATTCCTGCCTTGAAGAGGGAAAAGAGCAGGTGAAAGAAGGGCAGGAGAAGGTCAGAGAGGGAGAGAGAGAGATTCCATTTTCTGAGGCCTAAAGTGCCCTAATATTATAATAAAAGATTGTAACAAGAACAAGGAAGGGCAATGGGAATTATAAACTGGGCCTATGGATGAAATCATATATATATAATATATATGTATATATATGTGTGTGTGCACGCTTGCGTGTGTGTGTATATGCTTGTGTGTGTATGTGTTTATAAAATCACAAGTAATTAATAGCTGATGTAGGACTAGAACCTAGTTAATATGTTCCCATCTAGTACTTTTTCTGTATCATAACAATACTTCCCTTTTTGATTAATTTGCTAAATTGTTATGATTAGGTCTAGGAACAAAAACTATAGTAATTATATAAGACTTCTAACATAGAGGGAACATATTATGAAAATATGAGCACGCGTTCTCCTTTTCTCATATATTTTAATAATATTTTATATTTTTTCTGTAATATCACTGTAAACTGCTCATGCAATGATAAGCACATACAAACAGCTTGAGAAGAAGAACTTAGGAATCACTAACCTAGGTCTAATTTTGAAACTAGAGAATGTTTGTGGGAAGGCATAGTCAGCCATTCTCCCTGAATTGAGATTTAAAAAAATTGACATGTACCCTAAAAAGCCTAATTTATATAGAGAAACTATCAGTGATTTCCTTCAGCTTTTTTTAATGTAATTATTTTCCATTGTGTACCATATCTTTGAAAGAAAAAGTATATAGATGTATATCTCTTAAGTATATATAAATATAAATATGTATTTCTTGTTGACGATTATGTTAAATTACTCAAATCTTGAAAATTACTTCTTTTAAGCTTTAAGAAGTATCTTTCAATTCTAGTAATCCATGAATTGGATGAGCAAATTGGTCTTCTCCTGTGCATATTACTCATGATTTTAAAGGTCAAGCTTATCTTCAGTTTAAATGCACAGACGCTTAAAGTCTGCATAATGTGCAGTACATTATGATAGACAAAGATGTATGGGGTTGTTGAGAACTGAGGGAAGGCAGGCATCTTTAGATTGTTTTTCTAGTTAAAGTTTTCTTTGAAAACAAAAGGAGGGAGTGGAAAATGATATTTTTTGAGTACCTATTATTTGCTAAGCACCTTGTTAGGTATTTTATCTACATTCACATTTAAAGGTAACAACTTGATTAAAACATTGAAAAAATATATTTACTTGAGTTTGAGAAAATGATGCTGTAATTTCTTTGTTGTTGAGGAAAACTGTGTTAGAACTTTCTATTAAATAGTGCATTTGCTGAAGAAGTAAATGGTAATGTAATGGTAAAGTGAATAAACTGGCATAAGGGACTTATTAAAAATTATACCTTTCAGTGTAAATTATAGAATGATATTAGAGTCATTCAAATCTGTATTTTCAAGCATGAAGACTAGCAGAAATATAATTACTGGTTATAATGCCATTGGAAGCACTCCAGGACCGAATGTGACTTTTGAATTAACACAGATATAATACATTAAAAGTATTTAAATGTTTAAAATTGAGTAAATGGTAACCACACATACACAGACACACACAGATATCTATATATCTCTATGTAGATAGATGTATAGATATAGAAATAAAGTTGAAAAGATAAATTTGTTTCCAGAGCATGGGGAGGGGGGTTGGTATACAAGGAAAATAGAAAATTGGTCAAAAGTACAAGTTTTCATTACACAGTGGATTAAGTTCTGGGTGATCTATTGCACAGCATGGTAACTATAGTTTATAATAATGTATACTTCAAAATACCTAAAAGGGAGGATTTTAAATGTTCTCATCACAAAGAAATGATAAATATTTAAGATGGTAGATATGACTGTATTATTCTACAATATACACATGTATTGAAATACATGTATTGAAATATCATATTGTACCCTATAACTATATACAATTATTATTTGTCCATCAAAAATAAAACTTAAAAAAGATAAATTTGTGAGCTATTGCCACTCCTAAATGGCTCCTATCTTTACAGAACTGTTTACCATAGGTTCCTGTAAATCACTTTTTTAGTGGCTTTGATTGGACTTTTTTTGTAACTTCCTCAATTTTCTTATTAAATGAGTTATCGTATTTAGGACTACAGAAGATGTAACCAAATACAACTAAGATGATTTTGTTGTGACAATATATAACTTAAAATTGCAACACTTATCTCTGATTATTTCTAGGATTTTGAGTCTGCATGGCTAATTCTGGATGACAATGGCAATGGTAAGGTTGATTACGGAGAATTCAAACGTGGTATTATTGGTGAAATGAATGAATATAGGAAATCATATGTTCGAAAGGTAACTTTGTTAAGTAATCTTTCAAATTGTTATTTTTAATAGATTGTTAGGTTGAGTATTTTAAAAGTTTAATGAATTACCATTTAAAATGTTTTAAATCTATTTACTTGTAACATATGTTGGGTTTAGTAAAACAGAAAACAAGTCCATATGCATACAAATCGACCCAGAATGAAGCAAAATAACTTGTGTATATATTTTAGAGAAATACTATGAGGGGAAAATAAAATTTGAAATCAAATTTTGGTTAACAAATTACTAGCTCCATAAGTTGTTGCCTCCATAAATTACTAGCTATGTGAATATATGTATTATAAAATATTCCTAAGCCTCAGTTTCCTTTCTCATAGAATTGGTGTAAAGATTGAATAAGATAATGCATATACAATTCTTAGCATTGTGGCTGTTCCAGTGTCAATACTCCAGACATTTTGTTTTAGGATGATGACTAAAAAATGTTTCTCTGGTGTTTAGAATATGCATGATAAATATTAACTTGCAAATTAAAATAATCATGTTAAATTGGAATTAAAAACAGGAGTACTGACTTTAATAGGAAGCTACGTATTACTTGAGTTTTGGTAGCCATTTTTTGGATCATACTTTTGAGCAATGTAGTTAGCTTTTTTTCTTTTGTATATGTACTTAATATTGAAACAAAGCTATTCTATATAATGTAAATAATTATATAAATCTCAAATACAGAAATTAGTCTCTACTGGGCAAGAGACACAGTAAAAACCTTAAATTAGACAAATTCACCACATAATATTTATAAATGTGTACTTATTCATGCTTTCCATGTCCTTCCTGGTGATAGGTTTGAGAATCTGGAATCGAAATTGGAGACTTGTGTCTTTCATAAATCTTGGTAATGGGAACAGAGGGCAAGAGAAGTGTTATGCAGTTCTGTATTAGTTTGCTTGGGCTGCCATAACAAAATACTACAGACTAGGTGACTGAAATAACAGAAATTTATTGTCTTATAGCTCTGGAGGTTAGAAGTTCCCAAACAAGGTGTCAGCAGGTTTGGTTTCTTCTGAGGCCTCTCTCCTTGGCTTGCAGATGACTGCCTGTTCTCTGTGTCCTCACATGGTCTTCCCTTTGTCTGTGTTGCATCCTACTGTCTTTTATTTATTTATTTTTTGAGATGAGTCTTGCTCTGTTGCCCAGGCTGGAGGGCAGTGGTGTGATCTTGGTTCACTGCAACCTCCCTCTTCTGGGTCCAAGCGATTCTCCTGTCTCAGCCTCCCAAGTAGCTGGGATTACAGGCATGTGCCACCATCTTGGCTACTTTTTGTATTTTTAGTAGAGACAGGGTTTCACCATGTTGGCCAAGCTGGTCTTGAACTCCTGATCTCAGGTGATCCACCCACGTCAGCCTCCCAAAGTGCTGGGATTACATGCGTGAGCCACCGTGCCTGGCCCTACTGCCTTCTTATAAGGAGACACCAGTCATATTGGATAAGGGGCCACCCTAATGATTTCATTTTAACTTAATTATCCCTTCAAAGGCCCTACCTCCAAATACAGTCATATTCTGAGCTACTGGGATTAGGTTCAACATATGAATTTTGGAGGAACACAAGTCAGTCTACAATAGCTTCCATATTTCTATGAATGCAATATTGTGAATAACCAGACTTGATTCTAGTTTTGACCCCGCTGCAAATGTAGAATGTTGCTTTGGGTAGCTTGTGTCTTTCTAAATAGTGAATACTCTTCCAATGAAATATTTCCTGATATCTTATGATACTCAGAGCTACACTGAATTAGAGGAACAAAAACACAACTACATTTTAAAAAGTGTATTAAATTTCAAGAAATAGAGTAACATAACTCATTTAAAAAGTATTTCACTTTTTCATTGATTTTAGGGAGGAAATATTTGCAAATTCACTTCTTGAGTTAAAATATTCGTCTTGGCAATCTCTTTTGGCCATTTATACGAATCCTAGAGCTGGAAGTTACCTGAGAGGTCTTTTACCCATCTCTTCAGTTTTCAGGGGAGAGAGGTCATGGAAATAGAGGTCAGGTTACTTTCTCAAGGTCAGGATGCTAGAAAGTGGTAGAGCTTTCTAATTGAGTACAGATTTCCTAATATCTTGCTTCACTATCTTTTTCTCCTGTATTTATAACGGTTCTTTCATATATCAGTATAGTACTTTTAAAATGCCATGTTTATAGCTCAGAAATAACCTACTATAAAATAGAAAATTAGATTCCTATGTCTAATAATTTTACTTAAAAAATAACATTTGTCAGGCTGGCCATGGTGGCTCGCGCCTGTAATCCCAGCACTTTGGGAGGCCAAGGTGGATGGATCACCTGAGGTTAGGAATTTGAGATCAGCCTGACTAACATGGCGAAACCCCATCTCTATTAAAATACCAAAAATAGCTGGGCCTGGTGGCAGGCGCCTGTGGTCCCAGCTACTCACTTGGTAGGTTGAAGGAGGAGAATTGCTTGAACCTGGGAGGAGGAGATTGCACTGAGCTGAGATCACATCTTGCACTCCAGCCTGGGTGACAGAGCGAGACTCTGTCTCAAAACAACACAACCAACCAACAAACTAATAATAATAACATTTGTCTATTAGGCCTTTATGAAACTGGATTTCAACAAAACTGGCAGTGTGCCTATTACAAACATAAGAAAATGTTACTGTGCAAAGAAGCATTCTCAAGTAATTTCAGGTAATTATTCAGAGTTAAAATGCATTGGACTTTGAAAATATTACTTAAAGATAATATCTTTATATTAATTTAAACCTTAGATTGAGGCATTGGGGGGGGGGAAATAAACTATTTTTTTGAACCAGAAACTTAAGAACTATTTGCCTTTCTTCATTTAATAGTTCTTAGGTCTATTGCCTGTACTCGTTTGTTTGTTTGATATTTATTATCAATATAGAACTCATTTCCTATTTAGAAGATAGTAAGGGATTTAAGTTAAAAAGAATGAAATAGCTTTAGAAAATAGATAAATACATATGCAGGTTCTCAGAGTTATTTCTACTATATCTTCTTATATAGTTATCCATACTTAAGGATTTAAGCGAAATGAAGGAGTGTCTTTCTCTAGGGATGGAGCTATGCATAGAATGAACGTACATATATCTATCAAAATTCGAGGATATTGTAAATTCCATAAAGTAACTCTAGAGATTCATATCCTACTGTATTTTTTCTAACTTTTTTACATAATTGTTTTATAAGTGCATCCTTTTTATAAAGAAAGCATTTGACCACAACTCTCCTCTTTACATTTCCTTCCATAGAAGTCAAAATTATCATTTAGCATATATATTCCAGCTAATACATTATGAATTTTACTTATTCTATGAATTTTCATGGCTATGTGCGTACTGTAAATATTTAATACTTTTTGAAGTTTTTTTGACATGAAAGGTACACTGAAGAGAATGTTATATAATTTGCTTTTTACACTCACCAGTATGTTTTGGAGTTCTTTATATATTAATCTACATTGAGCCTCGTTATTTTTTATCTTGCAGTATATTATTCTTTTTATAAGTCAATATACTATCATTTACCTAGCCATTGTTTTATTGTTAGATTTTAAGTTCTAATTATTGATCAACAACTAATGAAGCAATAAATGCGCTTATTTGTGACTCTTCAGGCCTGTTTTCTACTGCTTCCCTGGAGTGATATTAATACCTAGAATTACTGGGATGTCTGCATTTACAATTTTAAGTGATACTTCCAAATGACATTGTAAAATGACTATACTAGATTATATAGCCATTTGTTGAAGAGTTCTTTTCCTCCACAACTTTGCCAAAAACTTTCACTTTGCCAATCTGATAGGTTAAAAAAAAAAACATTTTACTTGGAGTTCCTTCATTACTAGGGAGGTTAAACATATATTTGTACATTTATTGATTGTCCATCTTTAAGGAATATTTATTGACCATATTTTATAATAATTTCTTTTCAACTTATAACTTTAATTCTGTACTGCTAAATACTATAGAATACTATTATTTTTAGAATTTTATTCCTTACTATTAAAAGAGAAACACTGTAATTACTTTGGTTTCTTATCATCATTAACTCTTATATATGGTTAATTTGTCACTTTTAATTATGAAATGAAAAACGTGAGATTTGGTTATGAAGATTAAAGCTAATCATCACTGGATTCCAAATTTCTAATTACCTATTTCTGGTCGAAATAGTTTAATTTGCTTATTCATGACATTAAATAAATTACAGCTACTCTAAGAGAATTTCTAGTGTATATTTAATTGGTGCTAGTGTATTTTTTCCCTTTAAACACATGTCATTGTCTGTTTCTTTCTCTTAGTCATACTAAATTTAAGAACGAAATAGTTTAACACCATGTATTTTTTCTCTTTCTCTTTTCTCATCTAATAATATTAATTAGGTTGCTAAAATAGCTTCAGGTTTATTACGTTTCATGGAATTTTTGATGAGGGTTTTATTTTTGTTGTTGGGAAAGCCTTTCTTGGTTTCAGAAATTCCATAATTTGTCTTTGCGTTCACATTAAGAATGACAATAGGTAAGCTAAATATTCCTAAATAGAAGAAAACTTGTCACTGTATTTCAAAGAAGAAAAAAAGTACCCCATTATTATTTATTATTGCAAATTATAATCTATTCATATGCCCACCTCTGGGATATAGTTTGTTCACAATTTACAATTAATTTCAAGGTAAGGCTCTTATACCACATACAATTTAATTTTAACTATAGAAAATATTCCTTCTTAAATTTGCTTAAGTAATATATTAGAAAAAAGTATTTTAAGGTTTAATATAAATGGGATATCCCAAATATATTTCTATGTAATAGTTTTAGAAATATAACATTTGTTGCTGTAAATATTTTCTAGTCTCCGAGAGGACTGAAAAAAATTCAGTTATAGATGATAGGAGGT
Source organism: Macaca nemestrina (assembly GCF_043159975.1). Lineage (NCBI taxonomy): Eukaryota > Metazoa > Chordata > Mammalia > Primates > Cercopithecidae > Macaca > Macaca nemestrina. The sequence continues at coordinate 58,102,162 of NC_092134.1, forward strand.
AGGTATTTCCTGGGTGAGGGATATAAAGGAGGTATGAAATTCTTCACTATTTGAAATATAAATCAGAGTGAAAAATGTTTCCTCAGATGAAAATTGTGTTAAAACTCCTCTGTTCAAAAGTATGGATGGTAAACAAAGAGGGAAATTTCTCCAAAATTTGTTTTTATATAGATGGGATCTTGATTAGTTTTTAACCTTGACTAACATTCAATTAAAACTTCATTTTATTATTTTATATTACCATCTCTATGTAGCATCATTATTCAGTCTTTCTACATTCAACTTGTATTTTATAGAATAATCACTTTTTCTCTATTTCTTGTATATGTTTTTAAAAGAAAGCAAACTTCTTAATATTCAAAGCAGATTTCATTCCTTTAGTTTGGAAGACACTTTGCAATGCATTATTGTCTATGTCCATTAAAGAACCTCTGGTTTGAGGGAAAAAAATTAACTCTCACCTTAATTTTGTCCACCCCATTAGACAAACGGTTTGAGTGGTATTCCCATCTAAGCCTGTTATTTAAAACATAACCTGACTTTAAAACGTTTTAGATTCCAAGTCTTTGCTATTGTGAATAGTGCTGCAATAAACATATGTGTGCATGTGTCTTTATAGCAGCATGATTTATAATCCTTTGGGTATATACCCAGTAATGAGATAGCTGGGTCAAATGGTATTTCTAGTTCTAGATCCTTGAGGAATCACCACACTGTGTTCCACAATGGTTGAACTAGTTTACAGTCCCACCAACAGTGTAAAAGCGTTCCTATTTCTCCACATCCTCTCCAGCACCTGTTGTCTCCTGACTTTTTAATTCTCATTGTGGTTTTGATTTGTATTTCTCTGATGGCGAGTGATGAACCCAAATGTCCATCAGTGACAGACTGGATTAAGAAAATGTGGCACATATACACCATGGAATACTATGCAGCCATAAAAAAGGATGAGTCCGTGTCCTTTGTAGGGACATGGATGCAGCTGGAAACCATCATTCTCAGCAAACTATCGCAAGAACAGAAAACCAAACACCACATGTTCTCACTCATAGGTGGGAATTGAACAATGAGATCACTTGGACACAGGAAGGGGAACATCACACACCTGGGCCTATTGTGGGGAGGGAGGAGGGGGGAGAAGGGAAGGAAAGCATTAGGAAATATACCTAATTTAAATGACGAGTTAATGGGTGCTGCACACCAACATGGCACATGTATACATATGTAACAAACCTGCACGTTGTGCACATGTACCCTAGAACTTAAAGTATAATAAAAAACAACAACAACAAAAAAAACGTTTTAGAGGGTCACATAGAAGTTTTTTGACCCCTTTTCTGCTATTGTATATGGGCCTCTGTTTATTCTCTTTTCAGTGTTATCTGACCAGTCACTATAGCTTCCTTTCATCTTTCAATTCCTCTGTTCTTTTTAAAATTTTATGATAAAAAAAAAATTGTGTTCTATGCTAGGATCCTGGAGATAGATCAGTGCAGGAGAGCAGGGGGCAGGGAAGGAGTTGCAAATTGAATGAGATGAAATAATTCCAGTTCATGTGTAAATAAATTGGCTGGTAGTTTGACAAAAGATTTCAAATTGTTGCATGTATTTCATAAGATGATTAAGTATTCCTTTATCATCATCAGTCATTTCACTGAACTTTTTAGGAAACTGTTTCATACTCAGTACTATTTTACAGGCCATTCAACAGAGGAAGAAATTAAATCATCCTTTCTAGAAACGTTAAAAGTTGCCTGCAGCAAGTCTGATGAAGTTTCATATGGTGAATTTGAAGATTACTATGAAGGTTTAAGTATAGAAATAATAGATGATGAAGATTTTGTTACCATCTTGCGTACTCCATGGGGGATTTAGTCTTTAATAATAACATATGTCATCAGCACTAAGCATTTTATTGGAGAGATGATTTCAGTGTAAAGGATGATCAAACACTGGAATATATTTTCCTAGGACTTCCTTTATTCTGTTTTTTTTTTTTTTTTTTCGTTGAGTCTGGAAAGAACTATCCAGAAGGATAGATGTAGGGGCATGTGAGTGTTTGTGCGTGTATATGCCTGCTCACATGTTCATACATTTGTAAAGGTGTCTTTTTGGTTTATTACTTATCTTGCATATATTTTAGAGGTCATTTTTTATTAACTTCAATAGAAAAGTTATGTCTGCATCAAACAATATGGCAGCATGTATTTATTAACCAAGTTTCCTGTCCTTTCACATTGTTTTTAGCTATCTCTTCCTCAGAATATATTTGCCACCATTGTCAATTTGATAAATTAGAATTGGGCCTAAAGCCAGTGAAATAATTCAACGTGTTTTTAACATATGAATATATTAAAGGATATGCAAGAGAAATGTTTCAAGCAGTGTGATTATAGATGTTTTCTGTATATAGAATATTTAGAATGATGGAGGTTTACCCCTATGATGCTCATTTAAATACTGACTTGTCTTGTAAATCTTTGTCTTCTAAATTATGTACTGTTGTTGGTTAAATAGAGCACAATGTAGTTTTTCTAATGACCAGTTGTATTTGTTCTTTTATTCTGTTTTAAAACAGCATCCTTTTTACCAGCATACAATTGTTATTTAGCTAGAAACAATACAATATGAAGGGGAAATGTTCTTTATTAAGATCAATACATTATCTTTTTAAACAAAGATCCTAAAAGTGTATTGTTGCAAATATGAATCTAAGGAATAGTTCAGTAATTATTGCCTAAAATGTGAAAGCATATTTTGTATCCTAAAATGAATGCATCATATTCTAAACATCTCTTTTTGTATAACAAACAATTGAAACATTTCCTTCTAAATATATGTTATTTAATAGTTACATGTATTGTAGTCATTCTTTCTAAATTCTTTGCTAGTCATTTCTTCCTGGGAATGCAGAGAAAAGAGACAACTTTATGAGTTGTTTCCAACTTCATAATTTTAAATTTTCTATGTTAATGTAACATAAATTAGAAAAAATAAGTGATTCAAAAATGAAAATATTTACTTTGTAGAATATGACTTTAGACATCACTGTATCCATCTGTACTTGGCAGCAACATGAGAAGTGTGATACATGTGTACCCAACAAATTCAAAGTTGCGCTTTTCAAGATTTGAGGAAGTACTAAAACTTAGTACTAAGATATGAGAGGGAAAATATGTGTAAACCTCTTAGTGCTATTTTCACTGGCTAAATTCTTTATTTCTTGACTTTTTAAAAAATTTGGTTATTAAAATTAAAACAATATGCTAGAAGACATTTTGGCAGAAATAAGTCTATAACACTATTTTTGTCACATATCTTTTTCTTGGAAAAATTTATCCAACTATAGAAATCTTAAACCATACAAATTGTTCTTGTTAAAAATGACTAATACTGGAGGTGCTCAATATGCATATAGTGCATTTTTCATTGATAATTTTTATTTAGTTCTTAAGAAACCTATTCTTAATGTTGGCATGTCATATTTTTCTGTTTCTATAATCAGAAACTGTGTAGTCTGTTATACCGTAAAAAAAATGGGAACCTACTTTTGGAATGTAACATGTTAACATGACAGCATACTCCTAATAGTCATCTTAATCTTCCTAATATAAGCATTCACATGTGGTTATTTGTAGGAAATATCTCTACTTAGGAGATTTTTTTGGTGTATTTTGTTAGAATTGGTGACACAGTAAATCATTCTGCTTTTGGATTTGCCTCACTGCCTGCATTCTTCTTTGATTTTGGTATAGTAAAACCTGTTATTTAGTATTAAACTTAATAAAAGAGCATTTAAGAGAAGTGACATTTCAAACATCCACAACACAACTGACTTTTGAAATCCTATGCTTAATAGTCTTTGTAATTCTAAAAGACCTTTTGAAAACTTTAAAATATTACATTATATGTTGTAATGTTGTTACATGAATTTTATAGTTATGTATATTTTATAGATCTCTATATCTTTGTAAGTTACTTGCTTGTATGCTATATAATTGCTTTCTCAGTTAACCATACTGTTTATGGAATTGTATATATTGATTTTTCTATTTTTACATTTTAAAAATAAAAGTTTAGGGAATTTTAAGGAAAAACTCACATTTTATTAAAAAGACAAGGGATATTATATAGGAATTTTAAGCTAACTTTTAATGGAAAGGACATACATATTTGAATGATGGAGCAATTATAGTATAGTTAAAAATGTATGTCCCTGTTTTAAATTTTATAGTATATAAATATATGTGCTAATGAACCAGTGACTCTGCAGAGAGGAAGTCACTTAGAGTAATTCATGATTTTGATACAGCTATAGATCATATCTTATTTTACATATTACTTTTGACTTCCTGTTTAAGTTGTTATCAGGATAGAATTGTGTACATTAGGCTATGTTTACTGCAGATTATGTAACATGCTTTTATCAGATTATGGTTTGTAGTGCTTGCAGATATAAAACATGTACCTTGATAAGCTGTAATCACTACCAGGTTGACCAGCAAGGACAAACATGAAATGCTTACAAAAAAGAAAGTACTTTAAAAAAAGAAATAGAAGGTAATGAGCATATATAAAACAAGCCAAGCAAGAGAAGAGCAAAGAGAATCTGCAGAGTAGACATGGATGTATTAGTTTCTGATCATGAGAAGAAGCTCTTGTCATATCCTTCCATTTTTATTTTAAAGTTCTATAAACTACTGAGGAAAATTGATTTCTTGGATGTACTTAATAAAGAATAAATGCTTCATATTGGAGCCACTGTGCACTTAATCATTATTTATTCTGCCAGTCAGTCATTTGTACAGGGTGAGTGGCACTACCCTTGCTGTAGGCCAAGGCTCTGAGATATTCTAGATTTTTCTCACACTCTCTATTATCCACTCAGTCTCAGGTGTATTGGTTCTTGAATTTATCCATTGGTTCTTTAAATTTCTCTCATTCACTGTTTTCAATGCTTATGCCTTAGTTCAAACTCTTACCACTTGTCATGTGTACTCCCCCTCATCAACTCTGCCTCCTTCCCAATGCTGTTTCAACCCATTGATGTTGGAATGCCCTTTTGCAATATACATTACTTCCTGAATAAAATTCTTCCCTGATACCTCATATCTCTCAGAAAAGTTCAAGCTGTGACCTTAACACGTAAAACCTAAAAGATCGGGTTTTCTTAAGCTCATCTCCCTATACTCAGCTCATTCCCCACATTCTTCCAGTCATTTTGAACTATCTAACAGCTTTTAAAATGGATTGTGAGGTTTCCAACCTCTGAGCTTTCTTTTTTTTTTTTTTTTTTTTTTGAGACGGAGTCTTGCTCTGTAGCCCGGGCTGGAGTGCAGTGGCCCGGATCTCAGCTCACTGCAAGCTCCGCCTCCCGGGTTTAGGCCATTCTCCTGCCTCAGCCTCCGGAGTAGCTGGGACTACAGGCGCCCGCCACCTCGCCTGGCTAGTTTTTTGTATTTTTAGTAGAGACGGGGTTTCACGGTGTTAGCCAGGATGGTCTCGATCTCCTGACCTCGTGATCCGCCCGTCTCGGCCTCCCAAAGTGCTGGGATTACAGGCTTGAGCCACCGCGCCCGGCCCAACCTCTGAGCTTTTATATCTATTCTGCTACTTTTATCTAAAATTATTTTCTGCACTTAGTGCATTAAATTAATTCATACTGATCTTCAAATACCTCCTTAAGAATAATGTCTTCTGAAAAGTTAGACAAACTCTTGAATCTGATATATTGGGATCCCATTGGCACCCTGGGTGTACCTTTACTGTAGAATTCATCACTTTCTACTGTAATCATAACTCTGCTTGTGTTTCTCTCACTAGACTGTAAACTTCTTGAAGGTAAGAACAATATCTTATTCAGCTTTGTGATCCTGGTGGGTGTCTAGCAGTGTCTGACATGGGGTAGGCGTTAAATCAATTATTAGTCGGCTGGGTAAATGTGTGATTTATTGAGCAGAAATTGTCAGGGTTCTTGTTTTGGAGCACTTTTGCATCGAAACACTTTAGTAGACTTCACGTAAATAGTATGAACATGCAATTTTGTGCAAAATTCACCTATGGAGGCAGTAAGTTACCCTAATAATGCACAGAAGGCATGTTCTAGCTGGCCACTTGTCCACAAAGCCTCACTGCTTAGGGGCTACTATACTCACTCTCATTTCTTGGAACTCAGTCAACATCAGCTAATTAGGCTTCTAAGCATAATTAATTCCATCCATGAAAATGGTGTGCTCTTAGAGCCTTAAAGGAATCTTGGTCCACCCATGGATCAGAAAGATTTCTGGTTGTTCGACTGATAATAAAGTAAGCAGACCCTGTCCTGGAATGTTGCTGCTACTTCCTTTTTGAACCTTTCGTGCAGAGTGATGGCTGAAGTCTCTAAAGGACAAACTGCTGGGATTGTACTGATTTTACAGAACAGATTGTGTAAACTTTTTTGGCCTCCTTGCTAAGAAATGTTTGTTTAATAAATGTTTATGTGGCAGAACTTATTCTCAAATGTATGTCATTACAACCTAGAAATAAGGCATGGGGTAGCTAATTTCCACCTACCTCAAAGACTTTTTTGCAGAGAGGGCCATGGTTACCTACCACAAGGAACCTATTACTTGTGCATGGCTTAATTGGCTTAAGTCAGTTCATAGCTGCCGTTCTCTGTCAGACACTGTAGTATGCATCACAGACCCAAAAATGGCATGGCATTTAGGCAAATACAGTGCCTAAAGTAGTAAAGTTAAAGATTCAAATACCAGAAGTCCATAATTGATACAACATGGACATAAACTATGTATAGCAGAGCGTTTAAGACCTGCAAATGTTATCCTAGGGGAGTAATAATAATTCACTATTCTGAAAACATATGATTCATTAAGGTATTATTGAAATGCAATGGAAGTATTTTAATATAAAATACTGAAATGGTAAAAGATTTTGGAGAATTGATTGTATAAATTGTGAAAATGTACTAATGGATACACATTTTCAGATTTCTCTCTTTAATCTTATATAAGCTGATTTGTATAATTTTTGGATAGCCAAGCAAAATAAAGCCATTTGGAAGGATTTGAAGAAGCAATTACCTATCCAGTGGACAAATTTTATTCAAGGAGAAAAAAAAAATCAAGTTTCTTTTTGCTTTTAACTTTCCCTTTTATCAAGTTAGGATGGGACTTCCAAGCCATGTCTAAATGAATTTAGTTATAAAGTGTGAAGATTCTCACCTTCGCAAATACATGTTGAATTTCCTGGGAATGTTTAAGGATGATAAAGCTGATATGAAACAAATGACTGTGTTTCAAGGAAATTGTGTTTCTCTTATGAAAGTTGCATATTTAGTAGCTGAAGAATTTTATTGAGGAACTTTTTAGAAAACATGTTATAAATGAAAAGTTATTTTGAGGAAGCATTCAGATGACCCTTTTTATTAAGAAAAAATATGTACTTATATTAGTATTTTAATATAAATTATGTGGAATGAGCACAGGCTTTGAAATCACTGAATACTGACTTCAGACTTGAGCTCTTCTACAAATTAGCTGTAGGACTTTGGGAAGCTATTGAGTCTCTACTTCAACTGCAGGTTGATGTGTGTATGGAATAGATATGGATATAACAGAGATGTAGATATAGGTATAGTACTTACCACAGTCTAGCACATGCACGTGCACACACACACATATATGTATTCCGAATACTCTATTTCCTCTGTTTTCTTCAATTAAGTAAAAGCTTCTCTTTTTTTTTTTCCTGATTATCCTGAATGGCAATTATAAGAGCTATTCTTTTAAAAAAAAATTTTTACTAGGTAGGAATAATTTGTATGCCACCACTTCCTCCTGAATTTAATAAGCCTCTCATTATTATTTATTCTCTTTCTTCAGCAGAGTCCACGAAAGATAATCAAAACCTTGTATTAGGGCTATTAACTCTTTTCCTTCAAAGCATGTAACAAAGTGGCAGCTTATAAAAGGAGTTAGTAACAAAATTTGTTGTTATTCAAAGTAACTGGAAAATAATACATATGTGAGGCTAATTTTATCTTTAAAGACCTTAGGCAGCATTGCTATTTTCTCTGGTGTACACACTAAGACCACTGATGACACTGAATTCTGTAACATGTGTTTTCCAAACACAGCTGCAATAGTATCTCTCATCCCATATACCTTTACATAGTGAACTTGACTTTGCATCAAGAGATGGGCTCTATGTCCCCTCTGCTTGAATCTGGGTGACTTGTTAGTCTCTTGCAGCCACTAGATTGTGTCTAAAGTGATACTGTGTTACTTTCCAGACTAGGCAAAAAAATGCAATGTAGTTTCTGCCTTGTTCGCTGGGACACTGAAGCCATCAGGTAAGAAGTCACACTACCTGAGACTGCCAAACTAGAGGGGCCACATACAGGTGCTCTGGTTAACAGCTACAGCTGACCTCTCAGCTGAGAGCTAACTTCAATTGTCTACATGTAAGTGAAATGTCTTGGGTTTATTGCACCTCTAATCAACACCTTACTACAATCATCTAAAAGATCTCAAGTGAGAACTATGCAGCCAAGCTCTTCTCTATTCTTAATCCCCTGTTTTGTGAACAAAGTAAAATGGTTGATTTCAGTTGCCAAATTTTGTGTGTGTGTGTGTGTGTGTGTTTACAATAGTAAGTAGAGCAAATCCTTACATAGAATTTGAATAAGAGCAAGAATATTAAAAACATTTTGTCAGATATACTGAGGAGTTAATTAATACGACCCACAGTTGACAAAATTCTTCTGAGATATTAAAAGAAAAATAATACGGTAAGTCTACATGATCTAAGTTATGTGGAATAAAGTGATCTGATAGAATAAAAGAGATACCTCCTGCTCAATTACAATAAGTCAGGCAAACTTTTATCTTTGTTGTCTCACAGTCTGAGGCAGAAATTGTGAAGAACTAAATTCAGAATCGGAACCATACTATGATGGTTAATACTGAGTGTCAACTTGATTGGATTGAAGGATGCAAAGTATTGTCCCTGGGTGTGTCTGTGAGGGTGTTGCCAAAGGAGATTAACATTTGAACCAGTGGAGTAGGAGAGGCAGACCCACCCTCAATCTGGGTGGGCATCATCTAGTCAGCTGCCAGCATGGCCAGGATCAAAGCAGACAGAGGAATGTGGAAGAACTAGACTGGCATCTTCCAGCCTCCATCTTTCTCCCACGCTGGGTGCTTTCTGCTTTCAAAGATCAGACTCCAAGTTCCTCAGCTTTTGGACTCTTGGGCTTACATCAGTGATTTGCCAGGGCCTCTCAGGCCTTTGTCCACAGAGCGAAGGTTGCACTATCGGCTTCCCTACGTTTGAGGTTTTGGGACCTGGACTGGCTTCTTGGCTCCTTAGCTTGCAGACGGCCTTCACCTTGTGATCACCTGAGTCAACTCTCCTAATAAAGTCCCCTTCATATATACATCTATTCTATTAGTTCTGTCCCTCTAGAGAACCTTGACTAATATACTTAACTATCTGTGTGTGTGTGTGTGTGTGTGTGTGTGTGTGTGTGTGTGTGTGCGCGTATGTGAGTTTGCTTGAGTAGGTTCTAATAGATATAAGCCCACCTAGAGTGGAAAAGGAAACTTTTCAGAGTTTCTTCTGAGATAGAGAAGGGAAGAGTGTTTCTGGTTCTGAGGGCATAGAGCCATGTTCCGTGTTTTCTGGCAGCAACTGCCTGGGGAGATCCTGGGCCCTCAGAGGAGAGTGTCTGTGTGGCGAACACTAGGCACCCAGGCTGTTAATCCCAGATACGACTCCCAGGTTTCAGAGATATCACCTTCAAGGGACCATAAGGGCTTGAATAATTAATTCGTTAATTCATACAGTTATCACTTTAACCATTTGTTCATCCAACACATATTTATTGAGTAGTTTTATGAGACAGACACTGTTCCAGGTTCAACAGATACGACCATGAACAATATGCGCAAATTGCCTGCCCCATACAGTTCAATTTATAGTGGTAGGAGACAGTAAGCAAGTAAACAAATAAGATAATTTAGTTAAATCCTTTTAAAAAGAAGAAAAAATACACAGCATGAGCAGAAAGTGAATAGGAAAGTTCTTACAGGTGGTGACATTCTATTTGAGACCTAAATGAAGCAAAGTGGAAGAGAAAGAGCATTCCAGATAGAAGACACAGTTAGTAAATAAGGCCGTGAAGTGCCAATGATTTTGGTGTGTTCAAAGGAAAAAAAAGGTTCCCTAGAATGAAGAGAATGTTAGGAGATGAGATTGGGGAGGTAGTCAAGTATTGGATCATATAAAGCCTAATAGTCCATAAGAAGGAGTTTGGATTTATAGTCAAAGTCCAAAGAAAAGCAGAGGAGTGCTGTGATCTGATTTTGTACTTTAGAAAGATCACTCTGAAAGCTAGCAGGGATATGGATTTGGGCTGGAGGCAAGGAGACCTGCCAAGTGGCTACTTTCATTGTCCTAGTCTGAGATTATGGCAATTTGAACTAGCTAGGGTTTTAGCTTTGGAGACGGTGAGATGTAGTTAGATTTGTGATTTTAGAGGTAGTGTCAACAGAACATGTAGGTGGACTGTGTACTTTAGAGAAAAAGAGGAAGCGAGCATGATGGCTAGAATGAGCAACTGAGTGGGGGGGAGGTGGTGCCATTTACTAAGAATGGGGAAGATTAGGGGTAAAACAGGTTTGAGAGGAAAAAGCAAACACTTGCTTTGTCCATAGTTTGAGAATCTTATTAAATATCTAAATAGAAATGTCAAATGAGTAATTGGATTTATAAGTAAAGAGCTCAGGAAAGAGGCCCAGGTTGGTGATATGGAATCACCAGTATATAAGTGGCATTTGAAGTCTTGAGACGTTGTAAGACTCTAAAGAGTAAAGGCATGATATGGACAGAAAAGATGGCAAAGGATTGAGCCCTAGAATACATTTAGACGTATAATAAGAGTAAAAAGGCCAACAAAAAAGGCTGAAACAGGTTGGCCAGGGATGTGGATGGAAAGTCAGAAGAACATAGTGACATGGAAGCCAAGAAATCAAACTGTAATCAAGTATGGGAAATGATAAACTGTGTTGAATAAAATGAGGGCAAACAAGCAGCCACTGGATTGGACAATATGAAATGGTGGAGAAAAACCAAATTGGAGTGGTTTGAAGAGAAAATGAAAAATGAGGGCCAGGCATGGTGGCTCATGCCTGAAATCCCAGTGTTTTGGGAGGCTAAGTTGGGTAGATTGCTTGAGTTCGGGAGTCTGAGAACAGCCTGGGCAACAGAGTGGGACCCTGACATTACAAAAAAAAAAAAAAAAAAAGATAAAAATCATTAGTCAGGCATGGTGGCACAGGCCTGTAGTAACAGCTTCTCAGGAGGCTGAGGTGGGATGATCCCTTGAGCCCGGGAGATTCAGGGTGCAGTTAGTCGTGACCATCCCACTGCTCTCTAGCCTGGACAACAGAAAGACCTTGTCCACCCCCTCCCCGAAAAAAAAAAAAAGAAAGAAAGAAAGAAAAAGAAAAAACAAAATTGAGAATGTGGTTTTAGTAAGTGTGAGATGGCCGTTTTGAAAATTTTTACCTCAAAGTGAAACAGTTATGGGGCAGTAACTAAAGGTGAGTGTAGCGTTGAGAAAGATTTTTGTCCCCCTTTTTTTAAACATAGCAAATGAAAAAGAATGTTTTCATAATAATGGCACTTCATTATAGTAACCATTGTGAATTGAAGACCAGAGGCCATACTCCAAATATTCTGACTTGTGTGAGATCTCCAGGCCCCTGTGGGATCAATCATTGGCAGAGGAAAGCCCAGTCCCCAATTAATATTGAATGTCCTGCCAGCTGGGTTATTGTCACAATGAGGCAAGTAAGGCACCCACCCATGCATGACATTTAAAGCAGCACCAAAAAAACCCAACCCTTAGTAATCAATGTATAATATTAATAATAATATATAAATATTATAATATAGTATATAATATGTAATATTAATATATAAATATTAAATATAACATATAACATGTTATATATAATTTATAATATAGAATATAGAATATGTTATACATATAATTTATAATATATTATATAATCTATAAATATAATATTAACATATAAATATTAATTTTTAAAATATCCCAAATGAACCAAATATTCTAGATGAAGACAGAATCAGGAAAAGTGATGGACAGAGCTATATTGGAGACTGAAGCAAAAGAAAAATTAGTCATACTGATCTTTTCTATATTTAAATGTTTTATATTTTGTTCAATATAAAGTTTTTGTATCAATTTTTATTTTTTAAAATATAACATTAAAATAAAATTTATCTTGACTATTGAGTTTTCTGGTGTCTCTTGAATTTTTCATCAAAGGGCAGGTGCCTCTATTAACTCACACCAGCCCCAGCCCTGCCTGCCAGCCTACAGGATGGGGACTCAAAACAGACTGCACTTTCTTCAGAGAAACAACATGATGTGAATATTTTACAAATATAAGTAGAATGTACTATGGGCTTCAGGATTTGATTTGTAGAAAAAAATCCTTGAATTTAGTGCCTCAAGTTACAATATCAATTTTTATTTTCCATTGAAAGTTTTGTGGTGAGAAGGTTTTAAATGTATGGTTCCAATACTTAATTAAGAATGGCGATTCCTCAAGGATCTAGAACTAGATGTACCATATGACCCAGCCATCCCATTACTGGGTATATACCCAAAGGATTATAAATTATGCTGCTATAAAGACACATGCACACGTATGTTTATTGCGGCACTATTCACAATAGCAAAGACTTGGAATCAACCCAAATGTCCATCAGTGACAGATTGGATTAAGAAAATGTGGCACATATACACCATGGAATACTATGCAGCCATCAAAAAGGATGAGTTTGTGTCCTTTGTAGGGACATGGATGCAGCTGGAAACCATCATTCTTAGCAAACTATCACAAGAACAGAAAACCAAACACCGCATGTTCTCACTCATAGGTGGGAACTGAACAATGAGATCACTCGGACTCAGGAAGGGGAACATCACACACCGGGGCCTATCATGGGGAGGGGGGAGGGGAGAGGGGGGAGGGGGGAGGGATTGCATTGGGAGTTATACCTGATGTAAATGACGAGTTGATGAGTGCAGCACACCAACAAGGCACAAGTATACATATGTAACAAACCTGCACGTTATGCACATGTACCCTACAACTTAAAGTATAATAATAATAAATAAATTAAAAAAAAAAAAAAAAAGAATGTCTTCTATTTCTACTTTAGTGACTTGTCTACTACAGATACTCAAGGGAGGTCAAGTGTATTATTGTGCAGAATAAAACGCTTGGCCAGGCACAATAATAAGCCTCAGATTTCTGTTATCAAAAAGTGATTCTCCTCAAAAATTAAGGGAATGAAATGAGACAAAATATAAAGTTCTTGGAACATAGGAGTGCAAAAATGCTTTAGTTACTGTTATTAGTTGAATTGTGACACCTCCTGCCCCAAATTTTGTATTTTGACATCCTAAGTCTCAGTGCCTCAGAATGCAACTTTATTTGGAGATAGAGTCTTCAGTGAGGTAAGCAAATTAAACTGAAGTCATGAGGGTGAATCCTAATTCAATATGATTAGAGTCTTAAGAGGGGAAATTTGGACACAGATATATACAGGGAAAAGACTACGTAAAGGTACAGGCAAAACATCACAGGAATGTGAAGATGGCCATCTGTAAGCCAGGGTGAGAGTCCTGGGTCAGATCTTTCGCTCACAGCTCTCAGAAAGAACCAACCCTGCCCACGTGTTGATTTTATTCTTCTAGCCTCCAGAACTGTAAGACAATAAACTTATGTTTAAGGTGACTAGTTTGTGGTAGTTTGTTAAGGCAACCCTAGCAAACGAATACAGTCACTTCTGCCTTTCTGCTGTTTCTGTCCTGCCTCCTCATTTCACACAATGCCATAGTACCTATTACTAGCTGCAGAGAACTTACTGCTTGGGAAAAGTACTCTTTTTGTTTTTAGTGTAAACCTGACTATCCAAAGGTTGACGAATCCTTATCTCCAAGCCTACTTACTTATTTATTCCCCAAATCCATTTCCAACTCCCTGTCATTCACCTTCTGCTTGAGACTTACCTGACCTAGGAATAAATTCTAATCATAAAAGTAAACAACATAATTTGTTAGTAAACATGTCTTCCTTTGTAGCTATTTTCTTGAGAAATTTTAGCAGAGTGCATTACCATATACTATACTATACTATACTATACTATACTATACTATACTATACTATACTATACTATACTATACTATACTTGTAGTCAGTGTTTTAAGAAGAGGAGAAATGGAGTTCCCAGTTCATTATAAAATTGATGTAGGTGGAAAGGGAAACTTACACTTGAAAAGTCTTGGAAGAATTGAAATCCAGGCTTAAGTTTTTTTGAAAAATTTGTACCTTTACAATTTTAAGTTTCTAAATTCTGCATGGAGTTTATATTTCTAGATAAACAATGTTGAAACATTGGCATTCCATTATAATTTTAAATTGTTTCAAGTTGACAGGTAAAATTGTGTGTATTTACCATGTATTAATACAACATGATGTTTTGAAGTATAGACACATTGTGAAATGACTATCTCTAGCTAATTAACATATGCGTTACATCACATAGCTATTATTTTTGTGGTAAGAACATTTTACATCTACCCTCAGGATTTTTCAAAAATACAATATATTATTAACTATAGTCAACATATTGTAACATAGATCTCTTGAATTTCTTTCACCGTTTTAACTGAAATTTTGTATCCTTGATCAACATCTCCCCAACATCCCACCCACCCTCCAACCACCCCAGGCCCTGGTAGCCACCATTGTACGCTGTATTAATAGGAGATCAACTTTTTTAGATTTTATGTATGAATGAGACCACGCAGTATTTGTATTTATGTGCCTGGCTTATTTCACTTAACATAAGGTCCTCCAAGTTCATCCAAGCCATTGTAAAGTACAAGATTTTCTTCTTTTTTTGGCTAAATAGTATTCCGCTGTGTATATATATGTACCACATTTGTTTATTCATCTGTTGATGGACACTTAGGTTGATTTTGTATCTTGGCTATTGTTACTAGTGTTGCAATTAACATGAAAGTACAAATGTCTCCTCAGCTTACTGATTTTATTTCCTTTGCAAATATGCCTGGTAGTGGGGTTGCTGGATCATATGGTCATGGTATTTTTAATTTTTTAAAAAATTTTCATTCTGTTTTTCATGATGGCTGTACTCATTTTCACTCCCACCAACAGTGTGCAAGGATTTCCTTTTTTGCACAATCTTGCCAACAGTTATCTTTTGCCTTTTTGGTAATAGTCATTGTAACAGGTGAGAGGTTTTAATATGCATTTTATCTGATGATTAATCATGTTAAGCATTTTTTTCATATACATGTTGGCCATTTGGATGTTTATTTTTTAGAAAGTCTATTGAAGTCTTTTGCCCGTTTTTTAATCAGGTAATTTGTTTTCTTGCTATTGAGTTTCTTTAATTTCTTACATACTATGGCTATTAACCCCTAATAAGATAAATAGTTTGCAAATATTTTCTCCCATTCTGTAGGCTCTCTCCTCACTCTGTTGATATTTTCCTTTACTAGGCAGAAGCTTTAGCATGATATAATTTTATTTGTCTATTTTACGCTTTGTTGCCCGTGCTTTAGGGGTTATATTTAAAAAGTCATCACCCAGACCCATGTCAAGGAGCTTTTCCCGTATGTTTTCTTCCAGTAGTTTCATAGTTTCGGGTGTTACATTTAAGTGTACAATTCATTTTGAGTTGATTTTCTATATGGTGTGAGATAAGGCCATAATGTCACATTCTTCTGCATATATATATACATTTGTCACAACACCAGTTGAGGAGACTGTCCTTTCCCCATTGTGTGTTCTGAAAATCTTTATCAAAAATCAATTGGCTATAAGTGGATAGACTTATTTCTTGGTTCTCTATTTTGTTCCATTGATCTATGTGTCTGTTTTTCATGCCAGCACCATGTTGTTTTCATTACTTTAGCTTCGTAGTATAGTTTGAAGTCAGATAGTGTGATGTTTACAGCTTTGTTCTTTTTGCTCAAGATCGCTTTGGCTATTCGGGGTCTTCTATGGCTCCATATGAATTTTAGGAATGTTTTTTCTATTTCTGTGAAGAATGTCGTTGGTATGTTGATAGAGATTGTATTGAATTTATAAGCACTTTGAGTTGATATTAATTCTTCCAATCCATGAACACAGGATGTCTTTCCATTCATTTGTGTCTTCGATTTATTCCATCAGTGTTTATAGTGTTCAGTGTAGAGATCTTTCACCTGCTTGGTTAAATTTATTTAATTTTATTAAATAAAATACATATTTTATTTTTAATGTTATAATTTTAATGCTACATCTATGGCTTGTAAACACATCTTGTTTTAATTGTGTTGTGCTTTCTTCTTGGATTCACTCATGAAAAAGTATTTATTGAGAATTTATAATGTGCCAGTCATTGTTATAAGCACACCTGTGAAAAAATATAAGTCTCTTGGAGCTTATGTTCTAATGGGGGTGTGTGAAGATATGTGTAAATAATAAACATAACATATAAAAAAACATAGTATGCTAGAAGGTGACTGAATATAAAATTTTAAAAAATAGAGGAGGATATGAGAAATCTGTAGGAGGATGGGCATATCTAAAGTAGAATGTTCAAGTTGGGCATTGAGAAATTGACTTGAAAATGAGAAAATGCACTCTATGAAACCCGGAAGATAATGGACAGTTAGTGCAGACGACCTAAGGGAGGAGTCTGCCATGTGTGTTTGACAAGCAGTGAGGTGGCCAGTGTGGCTAGAGCTAAGAAAGCTGGCAGAGTAAGAAAATATAGTCAGTGAGTTCAGATGAGGTATATCAGGTTGAGTTATGCTGGCCATTACACTTTGGATACTACTCTAAATCTCTTCTTTAAGAGCTACTCATTCATTCCAATATCCATTTATTTAACAAGCATTTATGATTGTCTGGAATATGCTAGAAGCTGTGCAGACACTGGTGGTGCGAAGTAGAATAACACATACTTTTTTTCTTCAATAAGCCTTATGGATCCTGGAGACTACAGATTAAGATTAGTGACTATAAATGTGATAAATGATTGGCAGCGTGGCTATGTAGAAATTACTCTAGGGCATGTGTATTTGTAGATGTGTTGTGAAACTGAGAGAAAATACAGGTAAGATGATGCCTGAGGTAAGTTTTAAAGGAATTTTCTAAGACAATGAAGGTTGGAAGACAGAGGGTAAGATTTTGATGCTTTTCCTAATTATGTTTTCCTTTCACATTTTAGTATCACTCAGGAGGTAACTATTCTGTTTCTGAAATTTCTTTTTTTTTTTTTTTTTTTTTTTTTTTGAGACGGAGTCTCGCTCTGTCGCCCAGGCTGGAGTGCAGGGGCGCGATCTCGGCTCACTGCAAGCTCCGCCTCCCGGGTTCACGCCATTCTCCTGCCTCAGCCTCCCGAGTAGCTGGGACTACAGGCGCCCACAACCGCGCCCGGCTAATTTTTTGTATTTTTAGTAGAGACGGGGTTTCACCGTGGTCTCGATCTCCTGACCTTGTGATCCGCCCGCCTCGGCCTCCCAAAGTGCTGGGATTACAGGCGTGAGCCACCGCGCCCGGCCTGTTTCTGAAATTTCATATAAACAAAAATGTCTTCAGGTCTAACCTGTAATGCTAGAAATATTGAGTCTCTTTCTTTCATGCTCCATTGCATTCTGGGTATCGTTTGCTTTACTTTGCTGTTTGTGTTTGTTTCTATTAATTTTTATCTTTCTTGAGAGAGCAGTTGGGATTTTCTTCCTTGTTCATCACTATATTACTATTGGCTAGTGCTGTTCCTGGCCTTAGGTCTAGCATGTAAATACACAATAGATATTTGTTGAATGACATTAATATAAAAAAATTGCATCGGCCTAAACAATCCTAATACTTTTGGACCATTTTTACATCAGATATTTTATGCTTTTTATCTTTTCTGTCTCTATTCTTTCTCATTTTTTATGACTTATATTGAAGAGCTGACATTTTTCAAAGCATGCTTTGATCCAAAAATTATTGTAATTATTTAAAATCCACAGCAACCACCGCTCCTTCTTGGTGTTCATATTTTACCCTTTTTAAATGACAATTGTTTTATCTTCTCCTTCTTGCTATTATTTATGTATCACTAAAGTGAGTAATTAGTTTACAGGACATCCAAAGATTTTATTCAGAGTTTTCCTGTAATCCTTCAGTCATTGGTATTCTAGATACCATTCCTTCTTGTTCTCTGAAGAAAGATATTTGGATGGAAAAGATGGTGGATGTTGGTATATGGTAGAAAGGCCCCTGCAGCCACCATGCAGTAAGGACAACTTAAGAGTATACTCTAGCAGTCTTGGGCCAAGTGTTTTTTTTTTTTTTTTTTTAACTTTTAAGTTCAGAAGGCCAACAAGCATATGCAGAAAAGCTCAACATCACTGATCACTAGAGAAATGCAAATCAAAATCACAATTAGATCACATCTCACACCAGTCAGAATAGCTATTATTAAAATTCACAAAACAATAGGTGCTGGTGAGGTTGCAAAGAAAAAGGAACGCTTACACACTATTGGTGGGAGTGTAAATTAGTTCTACCATTGTGAAAGACAGTGTGGCAATTCCTCCAAGACTTAAAAACATAACTACCATTCGACCCAGTAATTTCATTACTGGGTATATGCCCAAAGGAATGGAAATTGTTCTTTCATAAAGACACATGCGTGTGTTATGTTTGTTGTGGCACTATTCACAATAGCGCATACTTTCAAAAGTTCTGAAAATGTGACTCCACTATTGTTGACAGTTTGAAGCTTTCTAAAATTTGGTTTGCTGATAGTTATCTGTTTGCTTTTGAAGTTTGGGAAACTCTTTGTTTTTTTCCAAAAATATGTTTTACTTGATTGGAGCAAGACTCGTGATCAGTATACAGTGATGTATTCACTAAACAGAGACCTGTGCAGAAATTACGTATTATCCATCTAGATAGGTTGCTGCATTTTTGCCTATTGATAGAATAGTTCCATTTATCAAGCTTTACACATCAAAAAGCTTTTGAATTTCACCAGACTGTTCATTAATTCACCACTGAAAAAGTGGCATTTAATTTCAGCTACTATATTTTACAGCATTAAAAAGCTTATGCATTAGGGTGCTTCTCTGCACAATGGCATTGAGCAGACAGAGTATTATTGAAATTTAAGGCTTTTATTAGAATGTATCACGATATTGGCTTCATCTTGTTCATTTGACACCAAATGTATTTTTTTCATTTTTCATTTTTGTTACTTTTAGTTTAATACAACATAATTTAAAGATATCTTAATATAATGTTGACTATCAATTTTCTCCATTATTCATATGTTTTCTGCAGCTATTTTAAGGTTAGATTTCAATCGTCATGGTCTAATATTCATATCTATGTTGTCTTTAAATTTTTGCTGTTTTTCATATTTTTCTTTACTCTTTTGTTTATAAATGTTTATGTGTTATTATATCTATTTAAAAATGAAAGATATTTCTCAGTGAAGTCCCATTAATGTTTTCTTATTTATCTCTGTCACCTTGCAAGCTCCCCTCTTCTATCCTTGATTTAGGTCCTATCAATCGCATCTCTAGAACCAGCTTTGCCTCACAACCTGGTGAGAAGTTATCTTTTTTAAAAATTGAACAAAATAAAATGCATGTCTATGTGTGTCTGTACATCCACATACCCATACAAACATTCTATTTTGTACTTTCTCTGTTTCAGTGTTATTTTCTGATTAAAGTCTTAAATCCTAGTTTATTTATTAAAGTCTCACTTGTGTTCCTTATGGTTGGATAATTCTGAAGCTGTAGATAACCACTAATCTTAATTGAAAGTATTTAGGCCTAATTACTTTTTACCCTTAAGCAAGCCCATAGTTCTTTTCATTTGTTCTTTCCTTCAACAAACGCATTTTGAGAAATTACTGTATGTCAGCACTGTGCCAGGCCCTGAGATTATATAACACAAATTACACAGTGACTATCCACATGGGACTATTTGTCCAGTGTATGAAATCACTATTTAATTATGCAATTATTGAATATAAAGAACTGTGGAAGCCCCAGCAATGTGCTAGTGGCTTCTGGTCAGAGAAAACTGCTTATAAAAGTTGAAGCTAGAAATGCTTCTTAAAGGATGGTGAGGAGTTCATTAATGAATAACAAGAACGGAGATGGGAGAAGTGGGGAAGAGAAAGAAA
This sequence comes from Macaca nemestrina, assembly GCF_043159975.1. NCBI lineage: Eukaryota > Metazoa > Chordata > Mammalia > Primates > Cercopithecidae > Macaca > Macaca nemestrina. The sequence goes on from NC_092134.1 coordinate 58,122,475, forward strand.
AGCATTCTAGATGGGCCCAGCATGGACAAATCCACAGAAGTGAAGAACAGCACAGTATGTGCTACGTGCATTTGTTTGTATACTGTGCATGTACAGTACATGTACAGTTTGTATAGTGTGCAATTGTACAGTACAGCTTTTGCTGGAATTTGACTAGTAAATAGAAAAAATTAAAGTCTGTAAAGTGTGTTTAAAATATGTTTAAAATAAAAGATAAAATGAAAGCGCTAAACAATACTATGGTGCAGAAAGGGATTGTGAAAGGTGGTGTGATTGGTTAGGAAGGGAGGTGCAAATACTGTTAAATTTTGTTAAAAATTATAGTGCAGTATTCATATGAAAATTTTAGTAGAAACCACCAAAAAAATTATAAAATTATAGTTTGTCATTATGGATGAAAAAAGGATGCACAAAACTGTTTATCAAGTGGATAATAAAGATGAAATCTAAGGAAAACTTTAATTAAATGGAAACCACAAAATAAGATTGTTGTAAGGTTCTAAAATGTGCCATGATAAATACAGTTGGACTAATTTCACCTGGAAGATTTCACCAGATTAGATAAAATATAAAATTCTATTAAGTTGAATAAAAAGAATACAATTTCAGCCACATGCTGCTTACAAGAAATACCCAAGTTAAATTACCTACTTACCTAAATTAAAGTCACACAGAAATAGATGAGGATATGTATACCATTTTTTGAAATGACCAAAAGAAAGCTGGTGTAACTAAGTTAATATCAGACAAGACAGAACACAAGGCAGAAAACATTTATAAGGATAAAGTGGCGGTACTGTTTAATAATAATAAGAAGAAAGTAAAAGGGAAAGGCATAAAAAATAGGAAGTGCTGATGGAGTAGTAGGTAGCTTGGGACAAGACGATGTGGAGCTTACACATGGATGAACTTTTAGACTATGTAGAGAAAAGAGTGGGGATGGGAGAATGGGTATAACCTAATTGTTGAGGGGACTCTCCTGTCTGGTTAGAGAAATAGGGTTAGAAATAAGGGAAGGGGACATTTTTATCTATGCACATGGGCTATTAACCACTCACCTATGAAAAAAGCTTTAGTCTCACTTTTCAGAGTCTTCAAAGTGGTATTTCACATATTCCCAGAACATATTCTACCAGCTGCATTAACTGTGCTTGTGGTCTGTGAAGGGATTAGGTCTTAATCTTGGTATTTGGATCAGTTATCTGTTCTTAGGATCATGTGGTTCACATTCTAGAACTACAGTTACACAATAAGCTACAGTAGGCTGATTACTCAGCAAAAGGTTACTGCACTAATGTTTAGACAAGCCAAGATGTTTCTACACATCAGCCAAGATAGTTCCTGCCAGCAGAGGTTCAGGAACTTTTCTTCTCCTGCATTCTACACCCCCTTTTTCTTATTACATATGGAATGTTGTCAATGGTCTAGACTCCAATCATAGAAGGTAGCCCTGGATGGGAATTAAAAGGCTGGTGAGCACGTATTAAGGTGGCAAATGAATTGTTAGGTCAGATTTAAATCCGGGGGGAAACTGAAAGTCCATTACTTAAAATGACTCCTAGGCATTTACTCATTGAACAGAACAGCATTAGACAGGCTCTTTCTTCCCACAAGTATAGTATGGAACTGAAGTCAGCTATTGGCTAGACTTCAGGTATCAAGGTAAATTCAGATTGGCTTCTGTCATTTGCAACATTGTTTCAAACTACATGATAGATGGTGGTGCTTTGTCGCAAATGGTGTCACTGGATTAGGATGCTAGCTGCTAGCTGGTTCAAATTCTGATTATATTTTTAATGTAGAACTAAAAGTATATTCTAATACTATATATGATATATGGCATTATTTATTGTCCCAAACCATATATCCCAACTTATAATGTTGTCCAATATTTCAAAAATATTGACAGTTAACTACTGAGCCCTTACACTGAAGTTTGGCAGATTGATTGTTCTTGTCCATCAGCTCTTCTCTCTAAAAGCTTCACAGAAGTATCAATAAGGATAAAAGACAACACATAAGGACAAAGAAAACATAGACAATAGTGGATGAAGGATTTCAAAAAAAAAAAAGTTGAAAAAGAGCAAACTAATGAAGAAGATATTATGGACTTAGCAGCCTAGAAGCAATAGGAATCCAAACAAATGCCTGCTGGAGATGTATAAGAATTGACCTAATTTGCCTCGCTGAATGCTTGGAACATGGGGTGAGATCTGTGATTACAATATGATTGGTTGAAAATCTATATACAAAGTGGTTGAACTTTCCTAGTCCCCACGACCTCCCTGAGCAGTCAGAAAGCTACCCCACCCACATCTATCAGAGGATATAGCAGGTTTAGCCTAGTGAAACTAAGACAAAGAAACTCTGGATTCAGAGACTACAGGCATCGCATAAAGTAGGGCAGAGTTCAAGGACTAAGAACAGTAGGATTATGCAAAAATCTATATATTTAAATACAAGACTAATAGACTGTTTCTCCTGCTTCCTCCTAGAATCCTGGATAGTAAAGTTTATACCTTCCCCTTACCAACACACACCAATGCTCATCTTCCAATCAACTTCTCATTTTCACATATGAACAAATCTTTGACAATTAGTAGACATTTGAGGAAAGACACTTAGGTGACAGACAAAAATAAACAGAAAAAAAAACCTGGACAAAAACAAAGACAGTCAATGGAATAAAAGAAGCAAACTAAAAAGCCATAGTTAATATCCTCAGGGAGATAAGAGAAGAAAATCTTTCTTTAAAATAGAAATGGGTCTTATGTAAAAAGGACAGAGAATAAGAAAGAGCTTTTGGAAACTAAAAATACAATGAACAAGAAGAAATTTGCTTCAGCTTCTGTTGGCAATGGCATGGCCTACAGCTGCCAGGAAAACCAGTAGTATGGAAGAGAAGGTACTGCAAGTGGGAGTGTGGGTATAGGCAATTGCACAAAGTTGGAACTTTGAACCGGAAGAGGAGATGGCAACGGCTGTGAAGGGTTGGATGCCTGAGCTGGCAGGTCTCTGGCACACAAAAGAGTCTATCATATTCCTCTGCACCCAATCCTCTCTTGGTCGGACATCACATCTCCCACCTGGTGAAGAATTTGGGGTCATAGGTCTTGGCAGTCTGGAATGGGTCCCGTTATCTGAACTGGTGAAACTCTACCTAAAACAGGAATAGAAATTCCAACTATGAGAACAAAGAGCTGAGCTTGATAGAGCAACTCTTGAGAATGATAACATTTTGTACTGAATATAAAAAACATTAAGATCTAAGAGATTTAACTAACTTTTTTTGAATCTTCTCCAGAAACTTTTATTGTGGCTGCCAATATTTTGGACAGGTCCTTGGCTTTTCTGAAGGTAGAACCTAAAATTCATCTTTCACTGGAGTCTATTGTTTATGCTGGTTACCAGAATAGTTGAAAAAGAATGCAATGTTTTATCTACTCATGAAGTAATCTTGATTCGTCAATGTAAATGCACTGCTTCTTCTGACAGAAAACTAATGGAAAAATAATTTCAAAAAAAATCAGAACTATGAATTGGAACCTACTGTACCTTAAACTTCTTTTGCTTCTGTAAGACTATCATATTTCTTTATATTTGAAAAAGGAAAGAAATATTGGATCTTATAAACTGGAAGCTCAACTGAAAACTTTCAATCTTTTGCTAATCTTTTCAAAAGCAAAACCATCTGTATTAGTTTTGCGTCTTCTTAATCTGGAAGTAGAAATGTAATTTAGTGAGTTATTGAAAAATTTCCTGCTTCTTATAAGGCATTCAAAGATTAATGAAACCGAATTCTTTTAGTGGAGGGAAGTAGTTTCTAAATGGCTAGCTGAATGTCTTCTCTAAGTGTCGGAAGAAATTGCTTTGCATTGTTTCTAGATGCAGAGCCCAGACCCTCCAAGACAGTTACTATGGTGTTTCTAAATAGTCAACAATATTAGAGGACAACTGTACTGATGACAGTGAAAGTGAGGACTTTGAAGATGTGAGTTGTGGGAAATGAAGTCTCAGCAGCTCTCCATCGCAGTGATCAAAGATATACGTCTTTTTCAACTTGAAAGTGACACAGTCTCTGTGCTTTCCATTTTAGAAATCTAATTGTATTATGTCAAAATTTAAAGAGTGTGTATGGTTTATAAGCAGTCAATGGGGAAGTAGTTAGTTTTCTTATCCAGTTCTCGTGAAGGCAGAAAGATCATAGATTAGAACACCAACCATCTATTATTATTCAGACCAAATCTGGCCTATTTTTATATTCTAAGCGATCAAATAGGATAGGGACTCTCAAACAATTGAAAATAATTTAAATATTAGCACTTTGTTTTTCTGTTTGAATAAAAATGATCTTTAGCTACTTGTGGGAATAGGAAAGCAGATGATACATTTAATTTATTACTTATCAAGAGAATTTATCAAATGAATACTGTAGCTTATCTTAAACTTTTTGTATAACATCTTCAGGCATCTTTATTTAAACAGACTGAAACAGACTGAGAGTGTGCAAATGCTTTGGTACCACAGACAGCGGTAATCCTTTTAATGATTTATCTTTGATCCCCTTAGCTGACCTCCTACATCTCATTTCTCAGAACAGAGAATATACTATTGAATGTCAAGAATTCCCCCTCCTTTAATTTAATGCTCAGTGTTCTTTCGGGTTCAGGGCCTATAAACTTAGGAGTTATAGTATTGACATTTCTGTGAATTTTATTCTGTAATGTTTTAATGGAGGTTTCAGCTAGGGCACAATCAAACGACAGGCTAATGCTGTTAGACTGTTGTGTTCCCAGTGGCTGTGTTTTGCCTGACAATCCACTAGTTTTGCATGCACATGCATACAGCTATGTAAGAAGTTGAACAGAAATAGATAACGCTGTAAATAATAAATATTGTTCAAGTGATTAATTTTATTTAATTTTCTCACATTAAATACCATGTTTGCATTATGGCATTTTTTTTGCTTTGAAATTGATATTTCAAAATTAATTATATTCGTATATGGATGCTAAGATGAAATACAATTTTAAAAAATGTTTGCTATAATATAGTTAAAGCATATTTCTTAAATATGATGGTAGAATCATAAGAGTGGTGACACTTAAACTGTACACATGAAGTTTTATGTAGAGAAATGTGTGCTTTTTACAAAATTTTAGAAAATGTTTATAAAATGTGAATCTTACAAATGAACTTAAAATACAGGTTTTTAACATCATGTATAAAATAGTCTAGTCATTAAACATAGACATTAATAATTATATTTCCGTATCACAAATTATACGTTGATGGCTTTTTTACTGGTAAGTCAACATTTATTGGTTATTTTCCATTTTCAAGTCAATATAGTTCGAGAGTTTCTATGCTTTTAAAAAATCAAGATAAAATTAATAAAACAAAATTTACTGTTGTAATGTGTACAATTCAGTGGCTTTTAGGGTTTTTTTTTTTTTTTTTTTTTATGTTGTGCAACCCTCACCACTGATTCCAGAACATTTCCAATATCATTCCAAGAAGAAACCCTATATCCACTAGCAGACAGTCCCAGTCCCTCACCCCAATTTTGTGGCAACCACGAATCTACTTTTTGTCTTAATGAATTTGTCTGTTCCGGACATTTTATATAAATGGAATGTAATATTTGTCTAGCTTTAAAAATATGTCCTTTTGTGTCTGATTTCTTTCACAAAGCAAAATATTTCCAAGGTTCACAATGGATGTTTCTCTTTTTGAAGTGGCAACAGATTATAACTTAAAAATATGAACAAAGCATAAAATAGATGATTAAATAAAATAAAGGAATGGAATTTTTGGAAGATTATAAATAAAAACAAAAAAGAAAAAGTTTAATATAGGAGATCCAACACGAGATTAATCCCAATCCTCTTACAGGAAAAGAAAATAGAAGAAATGGGATGGGAGAGATGCAGAATTATAAAAGAAAAAAATACAATACAATTTCTCATAATTGATGGATATGACCCCAGTTTGAAGGGCCATCCCCTGCACACAGCAGAATGAATAAAAAGTATGCAATAGATCTATTCTAGTTTCTTGAAAAAATTACCGATGAAAATATATAGAATGATAACAGAAGGAAGACACAGATTATTATATTAAGAAAATGCCAAGAGTGATATACTAAAAGAAATACACTTCTAATAGACTAGTTGGCTCAGTGTAAACAAATTTTACATGGAATTGCAGTGTAAACACTTTTAATGTAACTAAAGATTCTTTTATAAGTATATTAGGAGGATGTGCAGCTGAGAAAAAATTGGAGAAGGTGGTGATTTAGATGATAAGCCCTCAACAACCAGAAGTATTCAGTAGTTGATGGGTTGATAGTTGAGACATTGGAGTATAAACATATTATCTAGAAACACTAAGCTAAATGCTAGGAAAACAGTGAAAGTTGTTGAAAGCAGCTGCCTCTGAGTAGTGAGACTAGTGTTAGAAACAGGTGGTATAGAAAATCGTGGCTTTTTGATATAGCTTTTGGGTTCTATATGATTTTCACCTATAATAAAAATTAATAGGATGGGCATGGTGGTTCATATGTGTAATTCCAACACTTTCGAAGCCCAAGGTGGGAGCATGGCTTGAGTTCAGGAGTTCAAGACCAGCCTGGGCAATATAGTGAGACCCTATCTCTACAAAACATAAATACAATTAGCCAAGCATGGTGGTGTACACCTGTAGTCCCAGTTACTTAGGAAGCTGAGGTAGGAGGACTGCTTGAGCCACAGAGGTCAAAGCTGCAGTGAGCTGTAATTCACACTAGCCAGGTTACGGAGCGAGATCCTGTCTCAAAAAAAAAGTTAATAAAAATGTAAATGTCAAATATTTTAAGGTTTCTTAAGCCATCTGTATGTAACTTTTGTATTTTACTCATTTTATTAGTATAATATAACTTCGTTAATCTGATATTTTTTAATCTAATAAATCCAAGATTTATTAGTATTTACTTCCTTTTGTTTTTCTTCGATAGAAATTTACCTCTTCCATATGTTCCTTAAAGGAATACTTATTATGTATCCATGTTTATAAGACAAAAATTACATATTTAAATAAATATATGGAATCATTTAGCACAAAATATTTTTAATCAAATGACATTCTTACATGATACTGGGTAATCATAACAAGATGTCAAAATTGGAGGAGTCAGCAGTCAATAGAATGTAGTAAATTTTTGCTAGTAGCACTTTGGGCATGTTCCGTGCTTTGGTTTATGACCACTTGTGGGTACTGTAATTTGGGTACTGATGGATAATTCACTAAGTACCAAACACGTTCAATGTCAAGGTTCTTAATAAAATACCAAAATTTAAAAATTAAAAAAGTCAAAATATCAAAAAAATTAAAATTTATGTATTAAAGTGGCTCTTTAAGAAAAATTAACATCTCATTGAAATTTTATTAAATTTATTTCATCACTTAATTATATACCTATTTTGAAATCCATATTGTGTAAGAGAAGTAGCACCATAACAATTCCAGGGTTTATCAACTCCAAATATGGGCAGTTTTCCTGGTTTATGTCTCTTCTAATTAATGGCAGGGAGTAGTTGTGCCATTCCTCTACCATGACCTGCTGCTCATGGCCCAAACCACTAAATGGTGGTTTGTAAGTAACAGTGGTTTGTAAGTAATGGTGGTTTTTAGTCAGTAATATGGTTTGGATGATTGTCCCCTCCAAATCTCACACGGAGATGTGATTCCCAACACTGTAGGTAGGGCCTGGTGGGAGGTGATTCAATCACAGAAATGGATCCTTCATGAATTATTTAGCACCATGCCCTTGGTGATAAGTGAGTTCCTGCTCAGTTAGTTCACGGATCTGGTTGTTCAAAAGTCCGGGACCTTTTGCCTTGCTCTCTTTATCTCTCACCATGTGACATGCTGACTCCCCCTCACCTTCCACCATAATTGTAAGCTTCCTGAGGCCTCACCTGATGCAGATGCCAACATCATGCTTCCTGTACAGCCTGCAAAATCATATGCTAAAATAAACCTCTTTTCTTTACAAATTACCCAGTCTCAGGTATATCTTTATATTAACAGTAATGCAAACGGATTAATATAGTCAGTCTACATTAATGGAGCAAAGTTTAGTAATGTTAGAAATGGTTGTACAGAAAAAAGCTTTAGAATGAAGCCATTGTATTTCAGGACTTCTACGGAGGATGGAAACTGCAGTTGTGATCTTTTTATTGCACAAAGAACAATGCAAAGAAAGCAAGAGGATTCAATTTTGGCACCCAGTTCAATTCTGGTTTTGCAGATTGCAAACTAGTCTGGATCAGATCAACCAAGGCCATAGAAAATATTTTGGAGTGTTGTATATTTATAGACTATAAATTCTCTACTGGGAGTTTTTATGGGACCACCTTCTGGTCCTCTGGACTTTCAGAGTAGAGATAATAAGGCCAAGAGATGAAGAAGTCCTGAGAGAAAGGATAGTACTTAAGGTAGTCTATAATGAACAGAAAAGGGTCCTGCGTGGCAGTGGACATGGTAGGGGGTTTGTGTTGTTGATATAGAGAAGGACCAGCATGAGAAGTCTAAAACAATAGTGGTACAGGTGCCCAGAAAAAGAAAACAGAGTGTGGGGTGTTGAAAATTTTCAGTGACTAAGAAAAGTAGAAATGTGAGTTGTTCACAGGTGACCCCCCTCAGATATATTCTATTTTAAATTTTGCATGAGTCATTTTTGTGCAGGAAGTGCAGTACCTTGTCTGTAACAGGGAGGTGATGAGGACTATGTGTGAAGAATTGTCAGCGGGTATCAAGAGTTCTGATATATTCAGGGCTTTTGTAATAGGGTTAGATGTCATGATGAGTCATTGGGTATTTATTTTTATTTTTATTTTTTACTTTTGAGGCGGAGTCTCACACTGTCGCCCTGGCTGGAGTGCAGTGGCCTGATCTCGGCTCACTGCAACCTCCGCCTCCCAGGTTCAAACAATTCTCCTTGCCTCAGCCTCCCAAGTAGCTGGGATTACAGGCACGTGTCACCACGCCTGGCTAATTTTTTTTTGTATTTTTAGTAGAGATGGGGTTTCACTATGTTGGCCAGACTGGTCTCAAACTCCTGACCTCGTGATCTGCCCACCATGGCCTCTCAAAGTGCTTGGATTACAGGGGTGAGCCACAGTGCCCGGCCGAGTCATTAGTTTAAGTCCTTTCCTTATAACCCTCCATGTCTTATAATTAACTTAAATGGTGATAAGATGACTTCTTTCAGCTCAGTAACTCTATCTTGCCAGGTCAGATATGGAGTTCCCAAACAGGGTATTTGCTTTGTATGACGCCTACTTCTTCAACCTCATTAGGACAGTTAAATGCACCTAAACTGCTGAATAACACCAAGTGAACTGGTAAACTTGACTTTAGGTCTCCAAATACCACATCTTTTGGTCTTCTCACCATGTCTTAAATCCTGGTTCTTTTGTTGGAATTATTTACTTTTATCAACAATTATAGCAACACTCTGTTCCCTCCCCCCCATAGAAGTGCTATTTCTTTCTCAAGAGAGAGCTCTAAAAATGTTGCATCAGAGTAGACAGCTCAGAAACCTTAAAGCTCTTTTTCTTTGTTGGCAAAGTAATTCTGTAATTTTTAAATTATATCTCATTTTTCATCTGGGAAGCTTTGTGAAGAAATGCTTCTTTCTCCAAGGAAGTTATTAGATATTGAATTATAGTCCCTGTTCTTCCTGTTGATGAAAAAGTGTTCACATTAGATAAACTTATTTCATGATTTATTAATGAACATATAGCAGTAATTTGACTCAGCAAAGCTATAGGGATGAAATAAAGGAAAACTTTTGTGAGAAATTCTGAAAATTAAAGAACTGTATTTTTGATCTGGCTTGAAAGAGTTGCAGTCATACCTAGAAGGATGAAGGCAACCATTGAAAAAGAGATGGGAAGTGTGAGGCCATCGACAAAGGGAAATTTTTCTAAAAAGGCAGGCGGTTACCTCAGGAAAGGAGACTTGCTAAAAGTACTGAGTAAGGGCAGGGTATAATTTAATTGCTAAATTGGGTTTTGGACGATATCAGGATAAGACTTAATCTGGAATTAATGAGTTTAAGTCTAACAAGAAAGGACAGAGTGACACCTGGGATGGTCATCAGTGTTTTGCTAGCCTAGGGGATAATAAAAATTGTAATGCTAACCTTAGGATGAATTGTTTGATTTTTACCTTTAAGCCATACTGGTTTTTTTTTATTATTATTATTATACTTTAAGTTCTAGGGTACATGTGCACAACGTGCAGGTTTGTTACGTATGTATACTTGTGCCATGTTGATGTGCTGCACCCATCAACTCATCAGCACCCATCAACTCGTCATTTACATCAGGTATAACTCCCAATGCAATCCCTCCACCTTCCCCCTCCCCATGATAGGCCCCGGTGTGTGATGTTCCCCTTCCTGTGTCCAAGTGATCTCATTGTTCAATTCCCACCTATGAGTGAGAACATGCCGTGTTTGGTTTTCTGTTCTTGCGATAGTTTGCTGAGAATGATGGTTTCCAGCTGCATCCATGTCCCTACAAAGGACACAAACTCATCTTTTTTTATGGCTGCATAGTATTCTATGGTGTATATGTGCCACCTTTTCTTAATCCGGTCTGTCACTGATGGACATTTGGGTTGATTCCAAGTCTTTGCTATTGTGAATAGTGCCGCAATGAACATACATGTGCGTGTGTCTTTATAGCAGCATGATTTATAATCCTTTGGGTACATACCCAGTAATGGGATGGCTGGGTCATATGGTACTTCTAGTTCTAGATCCTTGAGGAATTGCCATACTGCTTTCCATAATGGTTGAACTAGTTTACAATCCCACCAACAGTGTAAAAGTGTTCCTATTTCTCCACATCCTCTCCAGCACCTGTTGTTTCCTGAATTTTTAATGATCACCATTCTAACTGGTGTGAGATGGTATCTCATTGTGGTTTTGATTTGCATTTCTCTGATGGCCAGTGACGAACCAGGAAGAAGTTGAATCCCTGAATAGATCAATAGCAGGCTCTGAAATTGAGGCAATAATTAATAGCCTACCAACCAAAAAAACTCCAGGACCAGATGAATTCACATCTGAATTCTACCAGAGGTACAAGGAGGAGCTGGTACCATTCCTTTTGAAACTATTCCGATCAATAGAAAAAGAGAGAATCCTCCCTAACTCATTTTATGAGGCCAACATCATCCTGATACCAAAGCCTGGCAGAGACACAACAAAAAAGGAGAATTTTAGACCAATATCCCTGATGAACATCGATGCAAAAATCCTCAATAAAATGCTGGCAAACCGAATCCAGCAGCACATCAAAAAGCTTATCCACCATGATCAAGTGGGCTTCATCCCTGGGACGCAAGGCTGGTTCAACATACACAAATCAATAAACGCAATCCAGCATATAAACAGAGCCATACTGATTTTTACCTACGTACCATAAAGCACAGCTGACATTTATTAAACACAACCTGACCTTATTCAATTATTTAAGCATCAAATGATTTACCAAATGTTCAAAAATATAACTTAAAAGTTCACAACTGTTCTGAGAGAAGGTAGAGATTGTGGTGGATACTTAGAAATAATGTGACTATTTGAAAAGGAAGAATATTCATGATATAGGGCTGAGATGAAGAAAGGCAAGAGCTAAAATTAGAGAACAATGGAAACCATACTATAGTAAATATTAGAAAGATATTTGAGTGGTCGATTGATTGAGGGTCTTTATCTGAAGGGTCACAGAAAAACACTATACTTTCTTAAGTAAAAAATAGCATTGATTTAGGAGTTTTAATCGATGATGTCATGTTGGATAGGGAGGGGCTGGATCATAGAGTAGTGGTGGTGGCAATTGCACTTAGCAAATTATTAAGTGAACTCCCCCACTCCGGGCTAGTTTTGTGGTTGTACAAAAGTAAAAATGGAATAGGTATGAGGCTGTGGGCACAGCTGGTTTCATTTAAACCAAACTTGATTAGATTCAGATAGATCTGGCACATGTAATACTGGTTAGGTCTACCAGAAGTCTATTTAAATAAGAAACTAAGGAGCTCTCTGGTTGAAAATTCAGTAAAAGAAAAGATGGAGTCAACTGGGAGATATTGTAGCAAAAAAAAAAAAAATACATTTGTCATCCTTGGGGAATAGTGATGCTGAATACACATTATTTTTGTCACTTAGATTTGTCTTCTATATTAACCTATGTTTAAAAGTAATACCTAAATTTTATTTAAAAGTCTCTAGGCAAACAACTCTGCTTTGCTATCTTTTAGTAGGACTTAACACAAAATATGGAAAGAAGCACTTTCCTCCAATTCAAGGTTTGATGCCTCAGAGATTCCCATGTCACTGCTGCAGTAGCAGCAGAAATGGCACAGCAAGGCTGAGAAGATAGCTCTGTAGAGGCTTCATCAGTACCTGAGGGACACACTTGTACAGCACTCAAGGGAAAGGCCTGAAGAAGAAAAGAGAGATAATTAGCACAGGTTAAGAAACATGACTTGTTCTGAGTACATGTAAGATATCTGGTGGGGACCCCAGATGTGCCTGGGGGGCAAAGGATTTTGCAGAGAATTCGTTTTAAATTGTGAAGAAAGAAAAACAGTAAATAAGACATGGGTGATATTTGAATTGAAATGAACTGGTTATTGTGATAGGTGGAATAGTGGCTCCCCAAAGATATTGAAACCCTAATATTATATGAATATGTTATGTTACATAGCAAGGGATAATTAAGGCTGAAGATGGAATTATGTTGCTCGTCAATTAGTCCAGGAACTTTTTTTTTTTATTATCCAGGTGAGATCAATATAACCACAAGGGTTCTTAAATAGAAAAAGAATAGCCAGAGAGATGGCAGCATAAAAAGACTCAACCAAACATCGCAGGTTTTGAAGATGGGAGGGGGCCAGGAGCCAACAAATGTGGGCGGCCTCTAGAATCTGGAAATGCAAGAAAATGAATTTTTCCCTAGAACCTTCAGAAGGGAATGTAGCCCTGTTGACATCTTGCTTTTAGCCTGGTAAGACCTATTTCGTACTTCTGTTCTCCAGAATGCAGGATAATAAATTTGTGTTGGTTTAAACCACTAAATTTGTGTTAATTTGTTGCAACAGCAATAGGAAAATAATACAGTTGTGAATTAATGGGAATTGATGTGATTGATAAAGGAAAGAAAAGAGTAAAACAAATATGTAATTAAAAAAAAATCATATGTGGTCAGTTGGGATGGCAATATATCCACAGAATCAAATGGGAATTAACAATGGGAGCTATTTTGAGGGAGAAGGTAATGAGATTCAACTGATTTATGTTGAGTTTGAGACAGTAGAATAATATGAAAGCATAACTATCCAGATGAAAAAAACACAAATTTGGATATGGAAGTTGAAAATATAGAACATCTATGAGAATGGGGTATTTTACAACAAAAAAGATTGAGTTTGGAGATTTTCAGATTTAGGGGTAAAGTCCTGAAAAATAAAATGCAGCAATCAGAGATATTGAAAGGAAATAAGTAAAGGATAGGGATACATTCTCAGAGTTTGTGATATGCAACTGAAGTTCAGTGGACATCTGTTGAATCAAGAGCTTAGAAACTCAATAAAGAGTAAGACCAATATTTTTTAAAGTCTCCTCGCTAGTCCAAGGGATGAGGTCTGCTCCTATACATTATTATAGGCTTGGGAATTGACTGGTTTGTCTTACATTTCAAAAAACATAAGTAAAATGTTAAAGTTTGGAGTTTGTGTCATGGTAAAGTGTTATCTAACACGAGTATATATAAGTGCTTATTTTACTCATACCCTTGCCCACACCGAAAGTGATCATTTGAAAAGGAGGATTTCAGGGGCACCCAACTAAATTAAGGTATATTCCTTAGTATATTATCAATGTATGACACACGTTTTATTTGCTTTTAAGCCTTTCAGCTCCCAGCATGATCCCATTCCCTTATACTTCCCTTCTCCTTTGTGCTAAATTTACATTCTGCCAATCCACCTCTCATAAATTTCTTTATGTGTGTGTTCATGTAAAATATATGGCATTGTTTCTTATAATGTATATACATTCTTATAAATGTAGATATGAATAGTGTAAATTTCATATATAATTACCTAAGTTGTATTGTATTTCTTACTTTTCTTACTCTTTCCATATAAAACTATAATTTTTTTGATAAATATATTGGACTTACCCTTTTAGTGCCCACTTTCTAGTCTTCTATTGGCTTCTATCTACGTTGCTTCCAAATTTTTACTCCTACTGTACTTCAGTGAATATTTTTTTTTTTTTTTTTTTTTTTTTTTTTTTTTTTGAGACGTAGTCTTGCTCTGTGCCCCAGGCTGGAGTGCAGTGGCGCGATCTCGGCTCACTGCAAGCTCCGCCCCCCCGGGTTCACGCCATTCTCCTGCCTCAGCCTCCCGAGTAGCTGGGACTACAGGCGCCTGCCACCTCGCCCGGCTAATTTTCTTGTATTTTTAGTAGAGACGGGGTTTCACCGTGTTAGCCAGGATGGTCTCGATCTCCTGACCTCGTGATCCGCCCGTCTCGGCCTCCCAAAGTGCTAGGATTACAGGCTTGAGCCACCGCGCCCGGCCCAGTGAATATTTTTATGTGTGTCTATTTGTGTACCTGAGCAAAGTCTTCTACAGAATTTTTTGGATTGTGGGATATATACATATCCTTATTTCATTAAATAATAGATTTTGTTTCCAAAACGAATGCCACTGTTTCCATCCAACAGTAGTGCCTGAGGATTTCCATTTCTTGGCATCTGCACCAACACTTGATATTATTAGAGTTTTTGCAAACATGAAGTACATGCAATATATCTCATTGTGATTTTTATTTGCACTTCTTTGATTACTACTGTGGTTGATCTTTTTCTTTATAATTTATACTATCTGCTTCTACAGATTGCCCATTCATATCCTTTCGCTATCTCTCTTTCTGGTTTTCATATTTCTTCATAATTTGTAAGAATTCCTTATATATTCTATCTTGTGATCCAAAGTCTGATGCCTCATCCATTAGGCCATGTGGTCTCCTTCTTCCTGATATATTCTAGATCTTAATCTAGCAATCCTTGTGCCTCAAGCAATCCTTGTGCCTCAGCCTCCCAAGTAGCTGAGAATACAGATGCATGCCACCACACCCAGCTAGTTTTTGTAATTTTTGTAGAGTCGAAGTTTTGCCATGTTTCCCGGGCTGGTCTGGAACTCCTGGCCTCAAGTGATCCACCAACCTTGGCCTCCCAAAGTGCTGGGATTATAGGCATGAACCACTGCTCCCGGCCTGTACTATTAACTTTAAATAAGGGACCATGTTTGAGGAAATCTTTCCTTTCCATATAGTACAGCTATATATGGTTTTCTCTTACATTATAAATGCCTTTTGTTCTTATTTAAAAATCATTCTCTACGGAATAAGAGATAGAATATATTTTCTACTAATTTGGTTGTTTTGGTTTTCACAGGATATGCTCAATTCTTGAAGTTTATTTTTGTGAAATTTGATAATTTTATTGTGTATTCCATATAGCAAACCAATTATTGATATTATTTACAAAAGAATTCACCCTTTACTAGATGCTATATTAGTCTTTTGTTTTTTCTTACATCTAATGTTGCTGTTTGGAAACCTCAGGCCAATGATTTAAATTTAAGGCTTTACTTTTTCATTCTAGAAACTTTGAGAACTTCTCATGGCATTCTGTGTTTTCAGATACTTAGATTTACATATATAAATATGCATTGTATTGTCTTTTCTGCTCTGCTGTGTTCTTCATGAGGCTTCTCAACTAAGAGCATGTATCTTTCTTTAGTTACAAAAAATTATGAGTGTTATATCTTCAGCTATTTCCTCCCCTCATTTTCTTATTTATTATTCACTTTCTAGGATTTCTATCCGACAGAAATTGATACTTCTACCTTTAGTTTCTGCATCTCTTTTTTGTTTTGTTTTGTTTTAACTAATCTTCTAATTTAAAGAACATGAAATTTTCCAAATGCAGCTGAGATTTTTGCAAAAACAAAATTCCAGATACATGCTGAGGCTTAAAGAATGTTTGTTGCTGCCCTTTTCTTAAAGGAACAATTTACAATTATCCAAAAAGTCAGCCTTTCATCTGTTAATAAATTCAAAACACTATTTTTTTTATGACCAAAGGATGGATACAACAGACATCTCTGGTCTTCATGCCATCCTCTACCCCATTTGTTGGTGTGGATTATCATGCTTATATCACTCCGTGGCCCAGGCTGGAGTGCAGTTGCATCATCTCAGCTCACTGCAACCTCTGCCTCCTGGGTTCAAACGATTCCCCTACCTCAGCCTTCCGAGTAGTTGGGATTACAGGTGTGCACTACCATGCCTGGCTAATATTTGTATTTTTAGTAGAGTCGGGGTTTCACCATGTTGGCCAGGCTGGTTTTGAACTCCCGACCTCAAGTGATCCCGACCTCAAGTGATATATATCATGTGTAAAGGCATCCCATATGCATATCAGCTGGAAAATCTTTTTAAAAAGTCTCTGCATCCCTTAATTTCCATTTATAAAGTTAGGGTTAAGATTTGTACAAGCATATAAAAGCTTGCCTCATTTAAAAAAATAGCTCTGTAACACAATATAAAAATAATTTATTGATAGAGATTTAGGTTTCCAATTTTTAGCTCCACAAAAAAGAAATCATTTTACCATGTACAATTTGGTGCTCAGTTGGGAATATTTCTTTATAATTGTTTCTTGGAAGTGCAACTGCTGAGTCATCAGAGATGCACAGTTTTATTCTGATAGACTGTCAACTTGTATTTCAGAAGGTTTCTCCAATTTATACTCCCACTAGGAGCACATGGAAGTAGTATTCTTTGTAAACTTGCCAAGGCTTGATATTATTACTGTTTATAATTCTTGACAATATTATAAAAAATAATTCCTTTTAATTTGTATTTTTATTATTAGTAGTCAGGTTGAGCATCTTTATATATATTTATTAGGCATTTGTGATTTTTCTTTGTGAATTGCCTGTTTATATCTTGTTCCTTATTTCCATTGAGTTGTTTTTTATATTGACTTTTAAGAACTCTGTAAATATATTTTGGCTAGTAATTTTTGTCTGTTATATATGTTGCAAATTGTTCCCCAGAACTTTGCTGATATTTCAAATTTAATTATTCTGTGTTTTGTTTTAGGAAGGCTTTTAGTTTGTATGAAATAAAATTTGTCAGTTTTTTCTTTTGACTTTTGTGTTTTAATTAGAAAATACCACCATTAATATTAACTTATGTTTTACTACTTTTGTAATATTAAATAGCATGGAATTTACATACTAATACTCTATTTTTCTTCAATGTGCAAATCCAATTGCTCATATATTATTTATTTCATTTCACTCTGCAATGTTGTCTTCATCACAAACCAAATTAAAATATATACATGGATCTGTTTATGGATTTTTTTATGAATTCTCTTTGTAATATATTTTAACTTCTGTTAATGAATCTTTTCTCATTACTTTTATTTTTAAAAATGTCATAGCTCTATTTTCCTTAGCATCCTTAGTTTATACTTTTAATTAACTTTAGAAATAGTTTTTGTTATCTTGTCATTGATTAAGATAGAATTTAAATGTAGATTTAATTGTTTTGCGATTGCTTATGATATATCTTTCCCTTTTCTAGCTCTTTTTTACGTCTTTGTAAACCTTAATAGTGTACTTTTGCTTCTCACTTTTTTTTTCTTAGTTTTTCCTTATACCTTTGTTATTTTTGCAATTTAAAGTTTCCTAATTTTTCTTTGGAAAAAGTTAATTACTAAAAGAAAATTATTTTTCTTTTCAAATTTGTTAGCATAAAATTCTGTATGCTATACTCCTCATAATTCATAATTTCCTTGATGTATTATTTATTACCTTTATTTTATTTATGCTTGTTTCACTTATTCTTGATAATATTGACATTGCTTTTAATTTTATTGTTATTGCCTCCAAGAATTAGCTCTTGATAGTAAATAATTCTATTTTTTCCTTAAATTAATCAACTTATTCCTAATTTTTTTGTTTAATTTTATTTTTCTTTGTTAAAATTTATTTTATCATAATTTTAGAAAAGACTATAAATATGTTAACTTATTTTAATTCTCTAATCATGTAATTTTAAGTAATGGAAGCTATAAAATTTACTATTACATCTTTAATTTCTTTCCATATAATTAGATACATGTTTTATTGTTATTATCCTTAAGATCCACTCACTTTCTTTAAATTATAAATATATAATTTACAATTTTAATAATATTTACTTTAAAACTTATTAATCCATTCTTGCACTGCTATAAAGAAATACCTGAGATTGGGTAATTTGTAAAGAGAAAAGGTTTAATTGGCTCACAGTTCCACAGGCTGTACAGGAAGCATCATTCTGGCATTGGCTCAGCTTCTAGAGGGTACTCAGGAAATTTACAATCATGGTGGAAAGCGAAGGGGAAGCAAAGCACAGCTTACATGACCAGAGCAGGAGCAAAAGAGAGAGGGGGAACATGGAACGTGCTATACTTTTAAACAACCAGATCTGGTGAGAATTCTGTCATGAGAACAGCAGGAAAGCAGCAAATCTGCCCCCATGATCCAATCACCTCCCACTAGGCCTCAACTTCAGCACTGGGGATTACAACTCAACATGAGATTAGGAGCTGGCCCCATGACTCACACCTGTAATCTCAGCATTTTGGGAGCCTGAGGAGGGCGGATCACTTGAGGTCGGGAGTTCGAGACCAGCCTGGCCAACATGGTGAAACCCCGACTCTACTAAAAGTACAAAAATTAGCCAGGCATGGTAGTGCGCACCTGTAATCCCAGTTACTCAGGAGGCTGAGGTAGGAGAATCGTTTGAACCCAGGAGGCAGAGGTTGCAGTGAGCTGAGATGATGCAACTGCACTCCAGTCTGGGCCACAGAGTGAGACTCCATCTCAAAAACAAAACCAAATAAACCCCCCAAAAAACTCCATGAGATTAGGGTGGGGTCATAGATCCAAGCCATATCAAACATGGACTATTTAAATTAGCACGCATTAGTTTATTCACCTATCGACTATTTGAAGGTCTACTATATAAAAATGTTAAAATATAAAATTATATGACATAATAAATGAATATGTGGAAGGCAAAAAATTATATATAAATCATTATGATTTAAAATTACGTTTCTCTAATTACTAAAGGAGTTTAAAAATTTTCATGTATTTTAATGCCATTTTAATTAATTTTTGTAAAATATTTGTATTTATGGTTTTCTACTAATTTTCTACTAGGATGGAGTATTGATTACTAAAATTTTGCTAGATATTTAACGTTTTATTTTCCCAGGTTTATGCATTGCATTTATTTTAAAAAAATACTTTTTCTTTTTAGTGCAGCTATTTTATCATAGCATTTTAAATGAAACTATAATTTATATACAGTGAAATGCACAGATCTTAAGAATACTTTATGATAAATTTTGACGAATGTATAAACCCATGGGGCACACATCTCAATCATTGCATAGTTCAATTGCAGCACCGAAGAAAATCCTTTTCTATTACCTCCCAGGTGATCACCTTCTCCTGCTTCCTGTCAGTCTCCATTGCTCTGATTTCTATCACCATAGATTAGTTTTCCATGTTCTAAAAACGTATGTAAATAGAATCATACTGACTCTACTCTTTGCCATATGACTTCATTCACGCAACATGATATCTGTGAAACTCACCTATGTTGTTGAGTATATCAGGAGTTTGTTCCCTTTTATTACTGAATAGTAATGTGTTTAATACATTTACCAAAATTGTGGAAAACCAGTGTTTTTTTTTTAAAAAAACCTCAAAAGCCCTCCTGGGAAATAAGATGCTCTGGTAGAATTCAGATGAATGTAATATTTGTGATTAGTAAGATTTCACTGACTGTATACTTTAAATATAATTATAATAAAAGTATAAAATGTTAATCTTTCTTACTTTTTCATTACCATTCATCTCTCATAAAACATCATTAAATTACAAAGATAATATAATACCAGTGAAAAATACGTATCAATAGTAAAAATTAGAAAAGGGTGTGAATTGTGCTTTAAAGACTTGAATCTAAAGGCTGTACCAGAGGGAGAAAGTATACTGGGAAACCATGTCATACCACAACTCACTGTGTATAAAATATAGCCAAACTCAGAGAACATTGAAAGAACTACTACAACTCCCTAATTTTGAAAGGCAAGAGCTAGATAAAAGTATGTTTTATAGAGAAGCAAACTTTTATCCTAATTAAGCCATCAAAATTTTCTAGATACTAGGATTTATGTAGGGCAGGGAACCTGCTGTAGATATTATTCTCATATTACATTTTTAACTAAATTACAGAGATAGCTGAAGGTAGTTCCCAGAGCTGTCAAGCTAGTAAGAATAGTTTATAGCAATAATTGGGACTACTCCACAATTACAGAGGAGAAAATTTGCAGCAACAAAGAGAAAAATCCATGCTGTGATTGCATCCATGTATAATGTCCTTTTTCACTAATACTGCAAAGCAAACTTATAATAAACGTAAGTTTTTCCCTTCTTGCTTTTATGATTTGAACTGGGACTCAATCACACAATTTCTCAAAATTTATCTCAGCCCAATATCATTCAAATATTTGAACTCTCTCTCTAAGATTAAGTAAACCAGAAAGTTTACCAACATATTGAAAACTGCAGAATTTTAAATACGATTAGTCTGAGGCAGTAAAACAAATTCTCCCCTATAAAACAGACTTACTATAAGAAGTTAGAGAAGCCTTTTAAAAATTCATAATCTGTAAATGTATTATGATTTGAGAAAAACTAGAGTAGAGGTAATGAAATATCCAATAAAAATATTAAAAACATGGAGATTAAGAACATGATAGCTGAATTTTGAAAATGCAAAAAGCTGTATATTGGATTATACAAAACACTAGGTAAATGAATTGGTATTTTTATTCTGTCAAACAAAAGAGAAAAAAGTGAAATGATAAGTAGAACAAAAAGATTTCATGAGAACAGAGTTGACTAAGTTTACACTGTTGATTCTCTGCTAAGTATGTGCTGCACCAAAGATATGTTAAAACAATGTATCAGCTTTTCATGATGTTAGTGATGAGAGGTACATAGAAACTTTCTAAAATGAAATGCAAAAGAAAAAGAATGAATAAAACGAGATCAGAACATTCAAGACTGTGAGACAACTTAAAAAGATATAATATACCTATAACTGGAATACCAGAAGGAGAAGAAAGAGAGAATATAGCAGAAAAAATATTTAAAGTAGCAATATTTGGGACCTTTCCAAAATTTATGACAGATACCAAAGCACAAATTCAAGAAGCTCATAGAACATAAATACAATAAATAACCCAAACATACACCTATCTATATTATAGCTAAACTGCAGAAAACCAAGACTAAGAGATAATCTTGAAAACAGCCTGAGGGGATAGGGTGAGGAAATCCTACTACAGAGTGTATTAAGTACAAGAATTACAGCTGATTTTTTGTCAGAAACCATGCAGGCAAGAAGAGAGCGGAATAAAATATTTAAGATGTTGAAAGACAAAACCCATCATCTAAAATTTTATATCCAGCAAATGTATCCTTCAATGTGAAGGGAAAAATTAAGATTTTTTTTTTGAATAAAGAATAAATCAGAGATTCATTGCCAGGAGACCTGCTCTGCAAGAAAAATACAATCTTTACCTTTTTAAGTTCTTAATGGATCTAAAATTTATCTATTTAAAGTAATGATTGTAACAGTGCATTGAATAATAACAGCATATGGTTAAGTTAAATAAATGACATTAATGTCACAGAAACAGAAAAGGGGAAGTAAGAATGCTCTTGTTAAAGTACCTGCATTACATATGAAGTGGTATAGTATTACATAAAGGTGGACTTAGATTAGTTAAAAATACCTACATTAGTTCAAAACACATGTTATAAACTCTAACATAACCACTGAGAGCTTTAAAAATAACTATAATTCTAAGGAAAGAAAATGGCATTCTATAAAAAGCTCAATTAAACCACAGAAAGTTGAAAAATGAAGAGGAAACAAAGAATAAATTTCCCATATAGAAAATAGTTACAAATATCAATCCAATTATATATGTAATCACTTTAAATACGAGTAGTCTAAATAAACTACTTGAAAGATAGGGATTTTCAGAGTGATTTACAAAACAAGACCTAAATATATAGTGTGCAAGAAAACTACTTTAAAAATAGAGTGAGACAGGTTAAATGCAAAGAGATGAAGACAGGCATACCACACCAATACTAATCACAGGAAAATAGAAGTAACTTACATTAATTTGAGACCAAGCAGACTTCAAAGTAACGAAGATTATGAGGTTAGAAAAGGGTGTTCCCTAATAATAATAGGGATAATTCTCCCAGGATATATAGCGATCCTAAGTGTGTGTATACCTAATAACATGTGCTGGAACAACAACAGAAAGTCCAAAAATTGAACACAGACACAGACCAAAACCTTTTCACAAAAATTAACTCAAGCTGGATCATAGCTCTAAATGTAAAATGCAAAACTATAAAGCTCTGAGAAAAAATCACAGAAGAAAAATCTACATGAACTTGGGTTTGGTGATTAGTTTTTCAATACAACACTCAAAGCACAATCCAAGAAGGGAAAAACTAGTAAACTTTAGTAAATTAAAACTTTCTTCTCTATGAAGGACACTGCTAAGCAAATAAAAAGGTAAGCCAAAGACTAAAAGAAAATATTTTCACAATACAAGTCTAATAAAAGACTTGTAGCTGGGCATGGTGGCCCATGACTATAATCCCAGGTACTCAGGAGACTGACGCAGGAGAATTGCTTGAACCCTGGAGGTGGAGGCTGTAATGAGCTGAGATTGCGCTACTGCACTCCAGCCTGGGCAACAGAGCGAGACTTCATCTCAAAAAAAGGAATAAACACATACAATAAAATAAAACAAATGACTTGTTAGAATTCAATAACAACAAAATCAGCAATCAATTAAAAATGGGCAAAAAATATGAACAGACATATTATCAAAGGAAATGGCAACAAGCATATGAAAAATTTGCTCAACATCATTTATCATTAAGGAAACACAAATTAAAATAACAATGAGATACCACTTAAAATCTATTAGGAGGATAAAAAAATCCAGGAAACTGACAACACCTCATTCTGGCAAAGATGCTGAGCAACTTCTTTATTGCTAGTGAATATACAAAATGGTACAGCTATTTTGTAAGACTGGCAGCTCTTTAGAAAGCTAAACATGGCCATACTGTATGATCTAGCAATTGTGCTCCTAGATATTGACCCATCTTAGTTGAAAAAATTATGGCCACAAAACCACTTGCACATGAATGGTTACAGCAGCCTTATTCATAAACCACCAAAATTGGAAGTAATCAAGATATCATTCAACAAATGAATAGAAAAACAAACCTTGGTACAATCATACAATTGAATGCTATTTAGTGATTAAAAAGAGTGAGATATATAGCCAGGTGAAGACACAGATGAATCTTGAGGGCATATGGCTAAGTGAAAGAAGCCAGTCTGAAAATGCTCCATATTTTATGATTCAAATTATATAACATTCTGAGAAAGACACAGCTAGAGGGATGGCAAACAGATCAATGGTTTCCAAAGGTTTTTGGGGAAGGGAAAGGTTAAATAAAAGCAAGAGATTCTTTTAGGACCAGGAAATTATTATGTGTGATGCTGCAATGGTAAATACATAACACTATATATCTGTCAAACCCAAAACCTAAGATAAAGATTAAAAATTATTGCATGCAAAAATATTTAGGAGTATAAAGGATCCCAGAATGGAATGCAGAATGTGACCCCCCTCCAAAATCTATCTGTATTACCAATGTATGAGGCAATCTCACTGAAGAGCATGTGAGAAAAACCTGTTGACCTCAGTAACTTTGGAAGAGTGGAGTCTATAGGACGAAAGGCAACATGGACTTTACATAAACATTATGCTGTGATGTAGGGATAATATTGCTTCCCAGGTGTACTAATGAACAATTCTGAAACAATCATACATGTATACTGGAATTGAACAAGGAACTTAAGTAATTTGAATGGTGAATAGTGGGAGCCAGGTTTCTTTCAGATGGATTTTGAGGTAATCGAGGAAAAGGGGCTAGAATGATCCATATGAATTAGAGTTGGAGACCTCAGTATGAACGCATGTTTGGCTTAATATAGATACAGATGGTTACATACAGGAATGATTATGCTATGTGTATATATATGGGTTAGTGTACATACATCTATGTCCTCATTCTGTCAGTCGAGGGAGCCTAAAAACAATGACACTAAAGTCACAATGAGCATATCCAGATCTTGGTTTTGAATACCATTCTTGAATAAAAGAAGCCAGGCCTCCATGGGAGGGAATGACTGATTCCAGCACAAGGCAGGAAATATTCAAGATGAGCCTGGAGCATCACATAGTAGCAGAAAGTAAAGAAATACTTTTAAAAAATCCCAAAAACGAACAAACAAAAAACCCATAATGATGCATGTAGCTCATAATTGCTAAAGCTGGAGCAATGTGAGCAACAAAATAAAAAGACAGTATTAGATTATAACCCAAACTACGAAATAAATACCCATGAGTAAATAGGGACATAAATAAATATTTAAATAAATAAATAAATGGAGATCATAGACAAATCTTCCAAGCAGAATAATTTCAAGTAATTTATGTAGGTACTCTGGCTTTAAGAAATTGGAGAATAATTCCCCACTTTTTGAGTGTGAGCTGTGCACAGCGATTTCCAACGAACATAGTATAAGGCAGTGGGGAATAAGTTTACACTGATAACACTCTGACAAACTCCACCTCAGCTGTGTGACCAAAGTTAACAGAGACAAGACATGCTGATTGTATGTACCATTGTTATCATGGATTGGAAATAGCAAATTATCTCTGTGTTCTTCTTTCTCAAATTATATAACTCAAACCCAATCATGAGGAAAAAATTAGAAAAATTTCAATTGAGGGACATTTTACAAAATACCTAACCAATACTCCTCAAAACCATCAA
This sequence comes from Macaca nemestrina, assembly GCF_043159975.1. Lineage (NCBI taxonomy): Eukaryota > Metazoa > Chordata > Mammalia > Primates > Cercopithecidae > Macaca > Macaca nemestrina. Next base: position 58,147,627 of record NC_092134.1, read on the forward strand.
AGTCATTAAAAATAAGGAAAGCCTGAAAAAAGTAGTAGTCAAGAGGAACCTAAGTGGACATGACAACTAAATATTATTAATATATGGTTTCCTGGGTGAGATCCCAGAACAGAAGAAGGATATTAGGATATTAGGAAAAAACTAAGGAATACAAATAAAATATGGACTTCAATGAAAAATAATAATCAATATCAGTTCATTAATTGTGACAAATGCACCATAATAATGCATGATGTTACTAATAGTGGAAACTGGGAATGGGTATATGAAAACTATTTGTACTACTTTCTCCATTTTTCTGTATATTTAAAACTATTCTAAACTAAAAAAAAGCTTATTTAGAACACATTTGTGGAAGTAAATTTTTCCCCCACAGTAAAATGTTTTATTTGATCTGTAAATCTATCTTATATGTAATTTATAGCCTAAAATAGGAAGTCTACCAAGACAGGCTCTTATTAATTTAGTTGGTAATTGAATATGCCTAAGGGAAAAAGATCAATGGGAGAGAGAATGTCCTTATGACATTACAGTGAGAAATCCTGCAGAAAACCACAAAATTCTTGGAAAGTTTCCCTATGGAGAGAGTACAGAGAACCACCTGAACCCAAACAACTGAGAATGAGGCCTTGACTTTTACATTTTTGGCAAGTATAAAAGTCATACTTGCCTGGAGCATCTTGTAATACCAGAAGGTCAGGAAGTGCTTAAAACTACTCATATGAATACTTTCTTATTTATTTTGTTGTTCAAATTGTACCAGCTTTGGCCAAAGAAAATTAATCACTGCTTTATCATGTGAAGTGACAGCATATAACATGCACTGTCTCCAGACTATTTGATCTCTATCTCTTGGATATAGTCATTTAATCCAAGGTTGCTATTCAACTTAACTGAACCCATAACCAATTTATATTTCTCTAGCTTTTCTTAGAGTATCTATAAAAGAGATGGCCTACACTCAAAAACTGCCCTACAAAGAGTTTATGACCAAAATTTCCCTGACCCGGAGTCAGAGAAATTTTGGTTTAAGAGAGTGTCAATCAGGAGAGTGAGAACATTACAGGCAGATGGAAGAGTATGTGCAGAGGCCCTGTGTGGAAAACTCCACTGGAGGATGTCACATCAGAGAAAACTGAGTAATCTGTTCAACAAAATTTACTGCATTTCTATTACAGATTGAGAATTCCTAATCTGAAAATTCTAAATTTTAAATGCTCCAAAATCTGAAGCTTTTTGAACGTCAACATGATGCCACAAATAGAAAATACCACACCTGACCACATGTGATGGATCACAGTCAAAATGCAGTCAAAAATTTGTTTCATGAACAAAATCATTATTAAAAATATTGCATTAAGTTACCTTAAATCTAGTGGACAAGGTGCATATGAAACATAAATGAATTCTTGTGTTTAGACTTGGGTCCGATCACATGATATCTCATTATACATATGCAAATATTCCAAAATCTGAAAATTTTCTATGTCCAAGTATCTTGGATAAGGGGATACCCAGCCTGTATACCAGGTTTTTCGATGCAAGGGAGATCTCTGTGGTTGGAGCATCGAAAGCAATGGAGAGAAGGAAAAATGCATTAGAATATGTAACTTGCCATTAGTAAACTTACTGTTTCCTAATGAAAACAGCTTCATTTTGTGAAGTTCATAAACTATACCATTATAATCAGTTCTGAAAGTGTTATTCAGATAAGAACGGTCTTCAGGATTTTTCACTTTGTTCTCTGCTCTTTTGAATATTAGAAAGACATTAGATTCTCTCTAGGCTTTCACCAGCTCATCTCTACTCACTAGGATTTCTGAAAGATGAATGCCCATCACATATTCTTCAGCAAATTCATTTGCAAGTTATTTTAACACTCCAGGGGTAATTCACCTAATCTAAGAAAATTGGCCTCATTTTGAGATGTTACTGTGTCTCTTCAAATATCTTATGATCTGGCTTTCAACTCCTATCTGGTCAGTCTATTCTATGCTGTAATCATTCATCTTGTAGGATAATGCAAAATAGTTCAGTTTCGTTTTTTTCTCATAATCCATTAATATTCCCTCAAGCTGCTCCTTCTTTGGTAGTTTTTTTTTTTTTGCTCCAAAAATGAGCAAAATTTGTTTTAGATGTCTTTAATATTTTTGTAAGTTTGAATGCACTATGAACCAGACTTCTTGAAAACATTCTTAGGTGTCATTAATTTATAATTGCCACTGGCTTGTCTTTTTAAGTCAAGGGTATTACTTGATTTAAAAGCATCCTTTGTGGCTATATTAGCCTTTTTTTTTTCCCCATGTCCTGTATCATCAAAATGCCTTCCATAATGACGGAAGCAGAATTATATTTTGTGGAACATTCTGAAACACTTGCGATCTTCCTTCTTAGTTTCTAACATCCTGAGTCCATTTTCACTTTGTTTTTAAATTAATAAAAATCATTTTCTTCAAAGACTTAATGACTGTCTAAATGTGTTCAGGATTTTCTTTTCTTGTGATTTTAAATTCTAAAAAAGTATTATTTCCTGTCCCCATGGTTCTTATCACTTTTACTTTTCCAACCAATTTTTCCCTTTTGTTTGTTAGTAAGTTCAGAGTAGCAATTTCCCCAGTTGCTTCCACTACTCTCTAAGAGGTAAAATTGTCAGTAGAAACAATCTAGTTATGAAGTGTTTTGACAGTATAGGGCACTCCTACCAATTTAGTGGGCTGACAGCATTTTTTTTTTTTTTCGTAAGAATATGGGAAGAAATATTATGGCAGCTAACTCACCTATAATACAGCACCATCACTCATATGATCTTCTATTTTAAAAAGTTATAGAACAAAGCTGAGTTGTTCTTACTATAGATTACAAGGTTCTACATGATCTAGACTCTGTGCTCCTCTCCAACTTCAAATTATACTAATCCCTTGCTCACACATCATAGTTTAGCCATGGTCTGCTGATATAGGAAGCTTTTTTTTCTTCCTCAGGGTATTTGTTTATCTAGTTACCTATGCCTGGACACCATTATCCCACCACTCTGCACAAGGTATTCTTTTTAATGTTTAAGTTTTATATTGCAATTTACTTTTCTATAACAATTCGTGGTTTATTGTCTTCATACCATTTATGATAATCTGAAGTTATATAGTTTCTTATTGATTTGTTTTTTATATTACACCAGTGACTAAGTGCTAAGAGGTAAGAAACTTGTGTGTCTTTTCATTACTGTATGCTCATGATTTGAAGCAGTACTTTGTGCATAGTAAGCCCTTAATAAATGTTAAGTAGATAATAGAAAGTATCCTAAAATAAGTTCTTTGCAAAAATGAGTTAAATAAAATTGTTCAGTCACTGTTTCTGTTTGTTTTATGTAATTACTAAATTAAAACAGGCAAACTATACTTCTTTTGAGTAACCTTTAGCAAATGGTAATAGAGAAAAGCTCCTAGAAATAGCAGCCAAAAAAATGCAGATCATCTAGAATGTCTAGAAAAACGGACAAAATATAAACACAAAATTGCTTGAAAGCACATAGAGTCAACAGGTAGTGAGGAATTATGAAGTCAGATTCAGGGATAGATAAAAACTCAGAGAAGTGAGCCTGACACTAGGAGTAGTATTCCAACAACAGATACCTGTCAATTCTAGAAAAAAAGGGTTAGAGGGAAATAACTGAGCAGAACCTAGATAGACTTGTAGGACTATGGGAAAATATTGGTATGCAGAATTTATCAAGAAGGGATAGCACTAGTAAATTTCCCACCTTTGGATTGGAATTTGAAAGCCTACATCATTGGAAAAAAGATTGAACAATAAGTAGAAAAACTCTTCAAAAAACCTTAGCCCAGATCAAGTCATCCTTATTTCTGTAAAAGGATCTAAGTGATCTATGATTACTAGCTCTCCTAGCTGCATAGATTTTAAAATATTTTATAATATATAGTTATTAAATAGATCAATAAAGAATACCCTTAAATGTCAAATTTTAATTTGCACGATTAAGTTAGTCAAGCATTTATTTGTCCTGGATAATTGCTAAATTAGAACAGCCAATTGCTAATTTTTTTGAGTAACCCTTAATAAAGGATTATACAGCAGTAAAAGAAATGCTTGCAGAAGGTACATCCTTCCTAGAAGGAGTTAACGTCATTACATTTTCATAACATTTCATTTATAGTTTCAATAAAAAATGAAGTAATTCATGGAGGCAGTCCACATGATTAAAAACCAAGAGAAGAGAATATAGAAGTAACTGGTAAGAAATAGAGATAATGAAATAAATAGACACAGACTTTAAAATAACCATGGTGTAACTGTTTAATGAATTAAAAGAGAAAAAATTAAAAAATGTTACAGAAAAACTGAAAGTATAAATAATAACAAATGAAAGAGTGATATCAGGAAAACAGTGAAATAGGATGCGCCTCACTCATATCCCACCACAGCAACAATATTTATCCATGGACAAAATTGCCTTTGTGGGAGCTTTGACATCCAGGTGGGAGGTTGTGAAATCCTGATGGAGCCCAAGACTGAGTAGTGCCATTTTGAAAAGACAGATATGCACCCATCTGTCAGGCTTACTGACCATGATTCTGACTATAAACCTAAAAACAGCTATGTACCCCTGTGAATTCAGCTACAACTTCATTTGGCCTTAATTCTAACACCAGAATCATCTGCTAAGAAACACAGGAAAAGCCAAAAGCACCTGGGACTTGGGTAGCAGGTTTGCCAACTTCAGTTCAGGCTATGGACCCTGAAGTGGTGCATGATCCAACTCCAGCCCCTTCAAGCATGGTCCAGGAGCAGTCTTGCCTGTGGCATCATTTGGGAGACATGACTGTCTGTGACTTCAGAGGTAGAACTGCTGACACTGGTCTGACCATGGATTATAAAGCAGCTTTGTGTCTTGCCTCTGATCCCTCCTAGGTGCTATCTGGGAGCAGTCCTGTTCACCCAGGGACCCAGCCAGAGACATCTGGTAACAGTTCCACTATCTAGAGATCCAATGGCAGACCATGAAATAGACTCTTGTCCCAACATCAGCCCTACTGACTAAGGTCCTGGAGGAAATTTTATCCACCCAGGTATCAGACAGGATTCATGTATGTCTACCTGAACTACTAATAACAGGCCTGGTGATCATGGATTACACTGTGGATCCAGCAGCAGCCATATGACCTGGCTCTAACACCACTCAACTGTGATCCTGAAGGCAATCTCCTAAGTCCGAGGGACCTAACAATAGAAGATCTTTACCTGCCAAAACCAGTCTGTAAAAACTGAAGAGCTGTTTGTTTCTTCCTTCAAATACACAGACATCCATGTAAAGCTATACAGATCATGAAGAATCAGGCAATATAACACCACTAAAGGAAATCAACACAGCCCCAGTAACTATCCCCCAAAGAAATGGAGATCTATGAATTACCTGCCAAAGAATTCAAAATAATCATCTTAAAATGCTCAATGAGATGCAAGAGAACACAGAAAATTAAACACAATTAGGAAAAAAAAAAGAACAAAATAAGAAGTTTAATAAAGAAATAGAAACCATAAAAAGCTAGAATGCTAGAGATAAAAAATACAATAATAGAATTGAAAACATTCAATTAAGAACTTCAACAGCACACTCAATCATGCAGAAGGAAGATTCAGTTAACTAAAAGGTCACTTGAAGTTAACCAGTTAGAGAAAAAAAAGAGAAAAATAAATGAAAAAGAGTCAAGAAAGCATATAGGACATATGAAAAGTCTATAACAAACAAACATATACATTAAGTCCCTGAAGGAGGAGAGAGAGAAAATGTCAGAAAGCTTATTTAAAGAAATAATGACTGAGAACCTTCTACATTTTAAAAGGAATATGCACATCTGGATTTATGAATCTAAAACATACCTAAGGAAGATAAATCCAAAAAAGAAAACTTTGTGGTAAATTATAATAAAATTGTCAAGAGTCAAATACCAAAATACTTTTGAAAGCAGCAAGAGAAAAGTGACTTATCACATACAATGGTACCTGAAAAAGTTATGAGTAGATTTTTTTCAGCATAAACCTTGCAGACCAAGAGGAAGTAGGATAATACACTCAAAGCGTTGAAAGAAAAAAAAACCCCTGAGAGCCAGTAATACTATACCTGGCAAAACAATCCTGCAGAAATGGAGATATAAAGACATTCCCAGACAAACAAAAGCCAAGGGATTTCATCACGACTAAACATGCCTTATAAAAAAATGCTAGAGGGTGCTGTACAAGTTAAAACAAAAGAATATTAAGTGACAACATGAAAACCTGTTGTTTAACAACATGTAAAAGCATAAGGCTTATAAATAAAGCTAAATACATATTCAAGTTCAGAATACTGTAATAGTGTAATGGTGATGCAGAAATCACATTTAACTCTAGTATAAGAGTAAAAATACAAAAGGATTAAAAATAACTATAGCTACATTAATTTATTAATAGATATGCAATATAAAAGGTATAAAGTATGACACAAATAGCATGAAATGTGTGTGAGGAGAGAAACAAAAGTATGAAGTTTTGTATGTGATTGAACTTACGTTGTTATCAGCTAAAATAGACTGCTATTACAGCAAATATTGTATATCGTCCTCCTGGTAATCACAAACAAAAACCCTCTGGTACTCAGAACAGAGAAATGAATCAAAGCATACCACTAAAAATATAAGGAAGTCACAAAGTAAGACCACACAAGAGAAATATTGGAACAAAGAAACCACAAAATGGTCAGAAAACAAAATGTCAGCAGTAAGTTCTTTAATTAATGACTTCAAATGTAAATAGGTAGATTATCCAATCAAAAGGCACAGGATAGCTGAATATATTTTTAAAAAGTTGAACAATGTGCTTCCTACAAGATATTCAATTTAGCTTTCAGGACATTTATAGGCTGAAAGTTAAAAGACAGAAAAAACACTTTCTGAAAGAGGTAACTAAAAAAGAGCAAGGTGGCTATACTTATATTAGAAAAAATAGGAATTCAGTCAAAATCTGCCACAAAAGACAAAAATGTTATTATATAATGATAAAGTGGTGATTCAGGAAGAGCATAAACATATATATATATATATATATATATATGCACCCAGCATTGTAGCACCTAAATATGTAAAGTAAATATTAACAGGCTTAAAGGGAAAAATAGGCAGCAATGTAAAAATAGTGGAGTACTTCAACACCCCACTTTCAACATCCAAACAGAAAATCAATAAAGAAACAGTGGTTTTGATTTGCATTTCTCTGATGGCCAGTGATGATGAGCATTTTTTCATGTGTCTGTTGGCTGTATGAATGTCTTCTTTTGAGAAATGTCTGTTCATATCCTTTGCCCACTTTTTGATGGGGTTGTTTGTTTTTTTCTTGTAAATTTGTTTGAGTTCTTTGTAGGTTCGGGATATTAGCCCTTTGTCAGATGAGTAGATTGCAAAAATTTTCTCCCATTCTGTAGGTTGCCTGTTCACTCTGATGGTAGTTTCTTTTGCTGTGCAGAAGCTCTTTAGTTTAATTAGATCCCATTTGTCAATTTTGGCTTTTGCTGCTGTTGCTTTTGGTGTTTTAGACATGAAGTCTTTGCCCATGCCTATGTCCTGAATGGTACTACCTAGGTTTTCCTCTAGGATTTTTATGGTATTAGGTCTAACATTTAAGTCTCTAATCCATCTTGAATTAATTTTCGTATACGGAGTAAGGAAAGGATCCAGTTTCAGCTTTCTACTTATGGCTAGCCAATTTTCCCAGCACCATTTATTCAATAGGGAATCCTTTCCCCATTTCTTGTTTCTCTCAGGTTTGTCAAAGATCAGATGGCTGTAGATGTGTGGTATTATTTCTGAGGACTCTGTTCTGTTCCATTGGTCTATATCTCTGTTTTGGTACCAGTCCCATGCTGTTTTGGTTACTGTAGCCTTGTAGTATAGTTTGAAGTCAGGTAGCGTGATGCCTCCAGCTTTGTTCTTTTGACTTAGGATTGTCTTGGAGATGCGGGCTCTTTTTTGGTTCCATATGAACTTTAAAGCAGTTTTTTCCAATTCTGTAAAGAAACTGATTGGTAGCTTGATGGGGATGGCATTGAATCTATAAATTACCTTGGGCAGTATGGCCATTTTCATGATATTGATTCTTCCTATCCATGAGCATGGTATGTTCTTCCATTTGTTTGTGTCCTCTTTTATTTCACTGAGCAGTGGTTTGTAGTTCTCCTTGAAGAGGTCCTTTACATCCCTTGTAAGTTGGATTCCTAGGTATTTTATTCTCTTTGAAGCAATTGTGAATGGAAGTTCATTCCTGATTTGGCTCTCTGTTTGTCTGTTACTGGTGTATAAGAATGCTTGTGATTTTTGCACATTAATTTTGTATCCTGAGACTTTGCTGAAGTTGCTTATCAGCTTAAGGAGATTTTGGGCTGAGACAATGGGGTTTTCTAAATATACAATCATGTCATCTGCAAACAGGGACAATTTGACAGATACCATCTCACACCAGTTAGAATGGCGATCATTAAAAAGTCAGGAAACAACAGGTGCTGGAGAGGATGTGGAGAAATAGGAACGCTTTTACACTGTTGGTGGGATTGTAAACTAGTTCAACCATTATGGAAAACAGTATGGCGATTCCTCAAGGATCTAGAACTAGATGTACCATATGACCCAGCCATCCCATTACTGGGTATATACCCAAAGGATTATAAATTATGCTGCTATAAAGACACATGCACACGTATGTTTATTGCAGCACTATTCACAATAGCAAAGACTTGGAATCAACCCAAATGTCCATCAGTGACAGATTGGATTAAGAAAATGTGGCACATACACACCATGGAATACTATGCAGCCATAAAAAAGGATGGGTTTGTGTCCTTTGTAGGGACATGGATGCAGCTGGAAACCATCATTCTTAGCAAACTATCACAAGAACAGAAAACCAAACACCGCATGTTCTCACTCATAGGTGGGAACTGAACAATGAGATCACTTGGACTCAGGAAGGGGAACATCACACACTGGGGCCTATCATGGGGAAGGGGGAGGGGGGAGGGATTGCATTGGGAGTTATACCTGATGTAAATGACGAGTTGATGGGTGCAGCACACCAACATGGCACAAGTATACATATGTAACAAACTTGCACGTTATGCACATGTACCCTACAACTTAAAGTATAATAATAATAAATAAATTAAAAAATAAATAAATAAATACTTAGTAGGGAAAAAAAAAAAAAAAGAAACAGTGGACTTGAATAGCAATATTGATCAAAATGTCCTGGCAGACATATACAGAACATTCCATCCAAAAGTAGCAGAATACAGGTTCTTCTCAGGTGCATGCAGAATATTGTCAAGGATAGATCCTATGTTATGCTATAAAAAAGTCTTAAATTTAAGAAGACTGAAATCATGTTAAGCATCTCCTCTGACCATGAGGGTGTGAAACTAAAATTAATAATAGGAGAAAAACTGGAGAATCCACAAACATGTGGAAATTAAACAACACACTCTTGAACAACAAATAGATAAAAGAAAAAACCACATGGGAAATTAAAAAAAAATTTGATATAAAAGAATGCAAAAGCATAACATACCAGAACTTATAAGATGCAGCAAAAGCAATTCTAAGAGGGAAGTTTATAGCAATAAACGCCTACACTAAGAAAAAAGGAAGACTTCAAACAACCCAAATTTACACCTCAAGGAACTTTAAAAAGAAGAACAAATTGAGCCCAAAGTTAGCAGAATTAAGGAAATAATAATGATTAGAACCAAAAGAGATGAAATAGAGACTAGAAAGACAATTGAAAAGATGAACAAAACTAAGGCTCAGATTTTTGAAAAGAAAGAAAATGGATAAAACTTTATCTAGACACACCATATTAAGAGCATGAAAAAATGTTTATTAAAATGGGTACAGAAAAAGAATTTGACAAAATTCAACCTTCTTTCATGATAAAAATTTCCAACTAATTAGGCATAGGAGGTATGTACCTCAACTTCATGAATGTCATACATGATAAGCCCACAGCTAACATCACACTCAATGATGAAAAGCTTTTTCCAAGATCAGGAACAAGACAAGGGTGACCAGTTTGCAGATGAAATAATCTTATATAGAAAACACTAAAGCTGAGCCAAAAAGCTATTAGAACTTATGAATGAATTTACTAAGGTTATAGGATACACAACATACAATCAGCATACAAAAATCAGTTGCAATCTGAAAAACAAATCAGCCACCTGATTTTTGACAAAGGCACCAAGTACACACAATGGGGAAACAACAATCTTTTAGAAAAGGCTTTTCAACCCAGAGAAGAATGAATAATAAATAAAAAAGACTCACCTAGGCCCAACAAAGTAAAACTGCTAAAATACATCAATAGAAAAATTTTAAGCAGCAGGAAAATAGAACTAGAATGACACCAAGTTTCTCAGTAGGAATTAGAAGTGAGATGATATTTTCAAAGTAATGAAAGGATATGTGTCAACTAGAATTCTACGTTCAGTAAAATAATCTTCTAAAATGATAATTAAACCAAAACATTTGGCCGGTCACGGTGGCTTATGCCTGTAATCCCAGCACTTTGGGAGCCCGAGGCGGGCGGATCACGAGGTCAGCAGATCGAGACCATCCTGGCTAACATGGTGAAACCCAGTCTCTACGAAAAATGCAAAAAAAAAAAAAAAAAAAAAATTAACCAAGCATGGTGGTGGGCACCTGTAGTCCCAGCTACTCAGGAGGCTGAGGCAGGAGAATGGCGTGAACCCGGGGAGGCGGAGCTTGCTGTGAGATTGCGCCACTGCACTCCACTGCACTGGGCGACAGAGGGAGACTCTGTCTCAAAAAAAAAAAAAAAAAAAAAAAAAAGAAAGAAAGAAAAGAAAAGAAAAAAGTACAGAAAAATCAAAATTATGAAATTTGTCTTTAGCAGCTTGTTCTGAAGAAAATAGTAAAGATCATTCCTTAAGAAGGAAAAGGTCCTAAAAGGGCAGCTTTAAGTTTCAGGAATAAATTAAAAGTAATGGACAGGAGAAATATGTAGACAAATATAAATGAGTGGTGAATGGACAGAATAATAATAATCTTTTGTAGAGTTTATATATTTATTATACATATATACTGTATATCTGTATATGTAATACTTGACTACATTATTTACATTTGGATGAAGAGATTTAAAATACTCCAAAATGCTTGCATGTTCTAAGAGGTTAAATGTGTTAAATTTTTGCAAGCATAGTAAATAAAAAAGTAAATGAAATGTATAAAAATTGGCTGTTACAAACTTAAAAAATTTTTTTTCTTAAGAAAATGATGAAAGGTATTTTTAATCCCTAACAATTAAAATACTCTTAACAAATAAAATTGGTGTATGTAGTTTTTGAACCATGAATTACTTTTGACACTTCAAAGTTATACATGTTACTGGAAAAGCAAATATATGTATAACAATTAATTTTCTTTATTTCCTTCTTTTTTCCCTCCCTCCCTTCCCCCTCCCTCCCTCCCCTCCCTTCTCCCTTCCTTCTTGCCTGCGTTTCTTCCTTCCTTCCTTCCTTCCTTCCTTCCTTCCTTCCTTCCTTCCTTCCTTCCTTCCTTCCTTTCCTTCTTTCTTTTGAGAAGAGATTTATATAAAATTATCTTGTAAAACTCTTACAGTTCTGATAAAGCTAGTTTGTTTATTGATGTTTTTCTAAATGATACCTTGCCAAATGTGTGTGAATCAAGGAACAGCTATTCAAGAACAGACTGAATAACTTGTGTATTTGTTGAAGTTATTCCTTTCCGTTAAATTTATTAAACATGAAGGGCTTTATTTTAGCGTGTTAATTTATCTAAATGCTTCAATTTATCCTCTCTGAAGAACAATACTTGTAGGATGACAAAGTACTTTTTTTTTTTCTGATGGTTTCCTCCTTTAGGGAACCAATAATGACAAGTGATTTCAACACCTATGAAGGAGATCAAACACATTTTACATTTGAATATGACACACTTCTCAGCATTCTCTTATGCATGTGATTTCATTTCATTTATTTTAAAAGAAATTCTGGAAAGTAGGCAAAGTTAGTCTTCTTAAAATTATTTTTAAAAGTTGAACATACTAAGGATCACCAAAGCTAAATGACATGGCCAGTGAATAAAGACATTTTTTTTTGCCACGATTAAACACTAGTAAGACCAGGACTAGAATTCAATTGTTCAAACTTCTCGTTCAATAAAGCCATCTAATTTTTTAGGCAACTGTTGTACGCAGCTGGAAAAAACAGACTTACTAGGGTGTTGTATCATCTTTCTACTCACCAAGAAGTGAAAAAGATGGGATTAAAACAAGTATAAATTGGTCAATAACACATTTTAATCACTAGGTTAATTTTTCTCTAATACTTTAAAAATTGTTTTTCTTTTCCACCTGCTGTTTGTTTCTTTTTACCACTAGCTTCTTTTGGATTAATTGAGTATTTCTGTTTTATTTTTCCCACTTTCTTTCTATTAAATTTTAGTTAAAAATCGCATTACTGTACTATTATTTATTGTTTACCTTGGACATTACAATATTATATGCATGTTTAACTTATTTAAGCAGTATAATATAATTAGCACTTTTTGCCACATGTCAGACAACCAAAAGACATTAGAACATAAAAAATTCTATATATCCCCAGGCTGTGTGGTGTTTTTATTATGTTTTAAATTCTGAATACATTTTAGGCAGTACCTATTATTATTATTGTAAAATCAACATCCATTTGGATTTAGCACTTACTGATCATTCCCATTGCTCTTTATTAATTTTCCTTTGTTCCTTGCTTTCATCTGTGATTTATTTATGACTGAAGAACTTCCTTTATTATTATTTATTAGGTGAATCTGTTGTTGAAAAATTTTCTCAAGCATGTGTGTGAAAATATTTGGTTTCTTCTTCATTTTTGAAGAATATTTCTGTTGTGTATAGAATTCTAGGTTGATAGTTATTTTCTTTCAATACGTGGAAGGCAGTATTTTATTCTTCTAGCATCCCCTGTTGGTTTATAATTCAGCTATTTGTCTTACTATGACTCATTCGAAGGGAATGTGTCTTTTTGGCCAAGTTTAGATATTTTCTTTGCCTCTGCTCTTTAGAAGTTTTACTCTGGTGTGCCTGTTATTTTACTAAACTGGCTTGGAATATAGGAGTATTTCTTGAACCTGTGACTTAGTGACTTTTTAGTTTTGGAATACTGTCAACCATTAGTCAATTATTATTTATGTCCAAGTATTTGTCTCCTTTTCCTCAGGGCTTTTACACTCATATTAGACCTTTTACAGTGTCCTAAGTATCTCCTGCATTGTTTTCTTCATATTTCATTCCTTTTCCTTATACGTGTTTCTGTCCTGATATTTCTACTTATTGACTGATCTTCTGCTTCACTAATCATTTCATCATTTGTGTCTAATATCCTGTTAAACTCATGTAATAGTTTCTTAATTTCAGCAACTTTTTTTTACTTCTAGAATATCCCATGTTGCAATAACTAACAAAATAATCAATTAGGACAAAGATTATCAATGAATGCTAAAACAAATACTGGAAAAATCATGTTCATGTGATTTTTTAAAGAGCTGTTTCATAGATTACTTACTAATTACAATGGTCAAAATGTACCCATACATGAAAAGATTTGACAGTCACTTGATTACCAAGTGACCAACTTAAAAGCATCAATGGTAATATATCTGGATATCATAATTCCTCAAATGTGATGCAATAAAAAAGTACATTATCATCTATGTAGTATTCTTTCCAAAAATGTTTAATCGAATCTAAAAATCAAGGAACAATCAGGCAAATTCAGAATGTGGGACACCCTGCAAGACAAAGAGCCTCACTTCTTCAAAAGCATCATAAGAAACAAATGGTAAAAAGTTCCAAATGAGAAGATATTAAAGAGACATAATGAACACATGCAAATGTGTGAGCATTGATTAGTTCCCGGATTGGGGAAAATAACAGCTCTAAAAGACATGTTGGGGACAATTTCAAAATTCAATATGAAATATTTATTAGATATTATTGAGTTATTGTCAATTTTCTTAGGTGTTATGGATATTTGGAAGAATGTCTTAATTCATAGGAAATATGTACTGAAATATTCAGAGGTGAAGTGTCAAGTTATTTATAACTTATTTTCTTTTTTTTTTTTTTTTTTTTTTTGAGACGGAGTCTTGCTCTGTCACCCAGGCTGGAGTGCAGTGGCCGGATCTCAGCTCACTGCAAGCTCCGCCTCCCGGGTTTACGCCATTCTCCTGCCTCAGCCTCCTGTGTAGCTGGGACTACAGGCGCCCGCCACCTCGCCCGGCTATTTTTTTGTATTTTTTAGTAGAGATGGGGTTTCACCGTGTTAGCCGGGATCGTCTCTCGATCTCCTGACCTCGTGATCCGCCCATCTCGGCCTCCCAAAGTGCTGGGATTACAGGCTTGAGCCACCGCACCCGGCCATAACTTATTTTCAATTGACTAGGCAAAATATAAACACATGTTTGTGTATATATATATAAACATGTATATACAAGTGTAATTATGCATATTTAAATATACATGTATATTAAACTCATCAATAATAAAATAAATACGATGTGATAAAACAACAATATAACCTTCTTCTATCTATATAGAGTATAAATTATGCTTCTCACACATTTCTTACACATCTTACACTAAGTTAGAAATGTGAAATATATTCTAGATAACTTTTCTTAAAATACTGAAAAATAAATATTTGAAATATAAAGGGATAATGCCACATATCTTAAAATCCAGGACATTTCTCAGCTATTCCATATATTAGAAATGAAATCCCAATTGTATTACATGTTTATATAGGACTGTTACCTTTATCTTGAAGTAAAATGTCCAATCTTGTGGAGTCTCATATCTCTTTCAGAGCAGGGTAGCATATGTGTAGTGGATATGTTATGATATCATTCAGCAAATTGTATTTCCAGTTGCCCTTTATGGCCAGAGTTCTTTCATTCAGTTTTCACTGAAAAAATTTTTGTTCCAATAAAGTAATTTTATCTCCACTGGAAGAGATTCAAGTTTTTTATTTTGCTAGTCTGAGAATAGGGTTTCCAGGTACACTTTCTTAATGGGTTTTGCAAGTTACCTGCCTCACCTATGCTTTTATAGTTAAGTAATGGCACAAAGATATTTCTGTATTGGCTTTTTCACTGTGTAATCGATTCTAGTATCATTCCCACGAGTTAGATTCTATGGAAACATCTTCCATACTAAAAAAAAAAAAAAAAAAAGCATGTGAAATTAACTTGCTGCTTCTAACTCTTGGTGAAAGTGGTGAAATTTGATGTTTAATGATATTCCCTTGCAATTTACAGTGCACATTTTTAAGACTGAGACAAGGCTACAATTAAATTTGTAGTCTCTTCTATTGCCCAGAGGAAGAGTTCATCCAAGCCAATCTAAGAATTGCTATCTAATAATATTCTTAGCATCTGCTATGACAACACAACACATTTCACCTTCTTGTAACCATTTAGCTCAGAACTTTCTAAGTCTAACATAAATTCCTAAGCTGGTATTTCATTTGGTGTTCTAATGCTCAGTGAGAAATAGAGTTTACACGATATTTTTGAATGAATAAAAAGCATACGTATTTGTTTTATGGTGGAAATTTTCTCCATCTGCTATATACTACTGCCGTTGCTCTGGGTATGGGAGTAAAACATAATGAGAAGGCTGGGTGCGGTGGCTTGCGCCTGTAATCCCAGCACTTAGGGAGGCCAAGGCGAGTGGATCACCTGAGGTCAGGAGTTTGAGACCAGCCTGGCCAACATGGTGAAACCCCGTTTCTACTAAAACTATAAAAATTAGCCGGGGGTGGTGGTGCATGCCTGTAGTCCCAGTTACTCAAGAGGCTGAGGCAGGAAAATCGCTTGAACCCGGGAGGCATAAGTTGCAGTT
Organism: Macaca nemestrina; assembly: GCF_043159975.1. Taxonomy (NCBI): domain Eukaryota; kingdom Metazoa; phylum Chordata; class Mammalia; order Primates; family Cercopithecidae; genus Macaca; species Macaca nemestrina. The sequence goes on from NC_092134.1 coordinate 58,163,608, forward strand.
AGCAGAGATCACACCACTGCAGTCCAGCCTGGGCGGCAGAGTGAGATTCTGTCTCAAAAACAAACAAACAAACAAAAAACAAAATGATAATGAGAAGACAGTTTATGTGTGATTGATACATTTGGTGGGAAGAGGGTTGAGGAGTTTTTGGGTTGGTGACTCTACCTTCTAGTCCCAACAGTTTTTAGCCTGGATCCTAATTTATTTATTTCTTCACTTTGTAACTACACAGTCTTCCAGCCTCTAGGTAATGGAGAAGAAGAAAAGAGGCATATGATTAAATTGTGAATACCTTTGCATTATCATAAGACCACAAAGATTAAAGGAGGAAAAGAATATATCAGGAAAACAACAAAGTCATAAATATTTGTAGTTTCTCGCCATCTGCAAAATAGGCTTTTTCCTATTGACCTCTTACTAAATGCGTTTTATTACCAGAAGTGACATTTCTCTCAGTTTGTAGGTGGCTGATTCAGAAGGTGGCTCTGTCAGGACAGCCACTACATGACATTAAGTCTCAGTTGAGACTTACATGATGTAAAGGGCAATCCAGGAAAAGATCCATGAGAAAAGAAATCCAGGCAGAGGAAACAGCTAATGAAATGGTCCCAAAGCAAGAACCTTAAGGAATAGAACCTTAAGGAATATAAAGTAAACTACTAGTACTAAAAGTTAAGCTTATGTTTGAAATATCATAGGAATCCTTATAGTTTCCACCATGCTTTACCAGATCTATTGTTTTTGAAGTCCTGGGATTCCATGTAAAGCATCTGATTGCCTGGGCTGCCATACTGGAGAAACAATGTGGAGACATTCCACAGAAAAACCTTAAGATCATGTATCAGACAGATTCTCAGCTAGGCCCAGCTGATCCAGCCCACAGCCGTCATCCTATCTATATTAGTCCCTTCTAGTGCTGCTGTAAAGATGGGTAATTTATAAAGGAAAAAGGTTTAATCGACTCAAAGTTCTGCATGGCTGGGGAGGCCTCAGGAAATCTACAATCATGGCAGAAGGGGAAGCAGACATGTCCTTCTGCACATGGCAGCAGGAGCGAGAAGTGCCAAGCAGAGAGGGGAAATGCTGCTTAGAAAACCATCAGATTTCATGAGAACTCACTCACTATCACAAGAACAGCATGGGGGAACTGCCCTCATGATCTAATCACCTCCCACGAGATCCCTCCCCCAACATGTGGGGATTACAATTCAGATTACAATTGAAGATGAGATTTGGGGTGAGGACACAGCCAAACCATGTCACCATCTGAGGTCACAGATATCACGGGTCATCTTCACCATACTCTGCTTAAGTTCCTGACTATAGAACCATTAGAGACTATAACAATATGGTTTTTGTTTCAAACTTCAAAACTTTATAGTAACTTGTTATGCAGCTATAATCAGAAGAGAATTTTTGGATATATGAAAGTGTGATGTTGCTGTAATAAAAGCTGAAAGCATTTACCATTGACTTTGGGACTTCGTGCTAGACCAAAGCTGAAAGGACATCAAGGAGCCTCTTAGTTGAATTTGGAAAGATCTTAGGCTTGAAGAAGAGTGAGAAAAATGCTATTAGGTATTGGGGGAAAAAAAAAAAAAAGGAACCTTTGTTATGCAGTGGCAAAAAGTTTGACAATACTGCTGCCTACAGTAATGTGGAAAATAGAAAGAGAACCTAATAAACTCATGGATCTGCCAGTGGAGATTTTCAGGCAGAATGTGGAACATGACAATTGGTTTCTCTTTGCTGCTTGTGATAAAATATAAGAAGAGATGCACCAAAGAAGAAATTGCTAGGTTTTTGAGCAGAATTTAGAGAAATTATATGAGCCAGAACCTGCTGAATTTAAAAATAAAACTATTTCTTTTTTCAATCTTTCCTAGTAAGAATATCAAAAAGGGCTGTAAGATTATTTGCTAAAATCCCAGAAAGGTAGAAGTTAGTGTTTTACAGACATTTTCATTAGACAAAAGCCATCTAAAAAAATTAAAGAAGGATCCTTCCCTTGGTGCTGGGCTACCATGGGGTCCTGCCCCTCAGGCTACTCCCCTATGCCTGGTCCTGGAGAGGGGGTTGCCTGGTGATGGATATCTGCCTGTCATTCCTGATTCAACACTGTCCCCAGGTATATCATTCCTGCCCTCTCTTCAGTTGCAGTTGAAGGCTTTAACTGCATACCTTCGGATCACAGTTACATCATTGTGTATTAAATAATTGGATTCAATTAAACAAAAGAATTAAAGGATGACCCTGAAGACCTCAAGTTAAAACAATATAACTCCTAAGATTTATTAAGTCTTTTTTCTTTTTTTTTAATCACAGTATCCTCATGAATGGACACTAAGTTTAGACAGAGTTTAGAAAAACATTTATGAATGTGTCTTTTGTTTAGTGGAGTGGATTACAATTTGGTACACAAAGATTTAAGGGAATTATTCAGCTTAGATTAAAAGGAGCAGGCAAAGTACAAAATGAGGAGGTTTTTGGACTCCAATCCACTTCAGGTATGAAGGAGGCTGAGAAAATTTCTTATATTTAGGAAGTTTTTTTTCTCTTTTTAAAAAATAGTGATGGCTAATATTAGAGCAGACTATTAACTGAAAAATGTTATCAAATTAATAAAAAAATAGGACATTTTCTCATAAACTTAAATATTTATTATTTCTTTTGTTGATTCACAAATCTCTAAATATTTGTTAAAAACATTTTAACTTTGTAAGTTTATTATATATCGTGGACTTTATAATTATCTAAAAAAATACTTAATTTGGAATACTGAAGAGAATGAAGCAGAGCTGAAAGTGGAAACATTACATCGTGAATGAATTGAAGGAAGAATCAATATCGTGAAAATGGCCATACTGCCCAAGGTAAATTTATAGATTAAATGCCATCCCCATCAAGCTACCAATGAATTTCTTCACACAATTAGAAAAAACTAATGTTCATATGGAACCAAAAAAGAGCCCACATTGCCAAGACAATCCTAAGCCAAAAGAACAAAGCTGGAGGCATCACACTACCTGACTTCAAACTATACTACAAGGCTAAAGTAACCAAAACAGCATGGTACTGGTACCAAAACAGATATATAGACCTATGGAACAGAACAGAGGCCTCAGAAATAACACTACACATATACAACCATCTGGTCTTTGACAACCCTGATAAAAATAAGAAATGGGGAAAGGATTCCCTGTTTAATAAATGGTGCTGGCAAAACTGGCTAGCCATAATTAGAAAACTGAAACTGGATCCCTTCCTTACATCTTATACAAAAATGAATTCAAGATGGATTAGAGACTTAAATGTTAGACCTAAAACCATAAAAACCCTAGAAGAAAACCTAGGCAATACCATCCAGGACATAGGCATGGGCAAAGACTTCATAACTAAAACACCAAAAGCAATTACAACAGTAGCCAAAAGAGACAAATGGGATCTAATTTTTGCAATCTACCTATCTGACAAAGGGCTAATATTCAGAATCTGTGAAGAACTTAAACAAATTTACAAAAACAAAAGCAAAATCAAACAAACAAAAAACAACCCTATCAGCAAAGAATATGAAGAGACACTTCTCAAAGTAAGACATTGATGCAGCCAACAGACACATGAAAAAATGCTCATCATCACTGGTCATCGGAGAAATGCAAATCAAAACCACAATGAGATACCATCTCACACCAGTTAGAATGGCAATCATTAAAAAGCCAGGAAACAACAGGTGCTGGAGAGGATGTGGAGAAATAGGAACACTTTTACACTGTTGGTGGGATTGTAAACTAGTTCAACCATTATGGAAAACAGTATGGTGATTCCTCAAGGATCTAGAACTAGAAGTACCATATGACCCAGCCATCCCATTACTGGGTATTTACCCAAAGGATTATAAGTCATGCTACTATAAAGACACATGCACATGTATGGTTATTGCAGCACTATTCACAATAGCAAAGACTTGGAACCAACCCAAATGTCCCCCAATGATAGACTGGATTAAGAAAATGTGGCACATATACACCATGGAATACCATGCAGCCATAAAAAAGGATTAGTTCAAGTCCTTTGCAGGGACGTGGATGCAGCTGGAAACCATCATTCTCAGCAAACTATCACAAGGACAGAAAATCAAACACCACATGTTGTCACTCATAGGTGGGAATTGAATAATGAGAACACTTGGACACAGGGCAGGGAACATCACACCCTGAGGCCTGTCATAGGGTGGGGGGCAGGGGGAGGGATAGCATTAGGAGAAATACCTAATGTAAATGATGAGTTAATGGGTGCAGCAAACCAACATGGCACATGTATACCTGTGTAACAAACCTGCACATTGTGCACAGGTACCCTAGAACTTAAAGTATAATAAAAAAAAGAAACATCAGAAGTGTAGTAGAATAAGAATCCAATATCTAAAATTCTTAGTTATAGGGACTCAAACTCATACAGAGCAATTTCCTCTACATTGCCTACAACAGTCAACAAAACAACACAAATATTCAAGAAGACAAACTTTGTAGGCCAAACATTTGGATTCCAGCCTTATTTTCTCTAATTACTAGACAACTCAAGTAATCTTTCTATATCTACATTTCAGTAACTTTTTATACCTACATGTTCTTACCTATATAATGGGAATAATCATAGTTCATATACTATAGCATTATGAGAATTAAATGGAAGAATAGATGTAAATCATTTAGCACAGAACCTGGAAGATGGCAGATATACAATAATGATAACTATGATCTTTACTTGCAAAATAATCAGCATTGCAGTTATTTCATCATCATCGTTATCATCTTCCTTATCAAAATCACTGATCATTGCAAACCAGGCACTAAACTGGACATTGGGTATATAATTGTGACTAAGACACGCTTGATTCTGGCACTGACAATCTAGCATGTGAGACAAACAGTTACATAAGTAATTGCAATTCTGGCTTCTAGTTGTCTTGATAGGGGAAATAAAGGGTGCTAGAGCATATGCACAATATCTAGTCCACAAAGTACAACGTATTTTAGAACATCAAGGAAGCCTTGGAGGTAAAGCTATTTAAACTGAGATTTGAAGGACGAGTAGAAGGCAAAATCACTTCCTCAAGCCTTTTTATAAGGGTCCTAATTCCATGCATGAAGGCTCCACACTTATGACTTAATCACCTCTTTAATGTACCACCTCTTAACTCTATCATACTGGTGATTACCTTATATGAAATTTGAGGACACATTCAGACCATAGCATCAACTAAAAACACTCTTTAATTTATTTAACTCAATGTCCAAATGTAATTATGGCAATAAAAAGATTTAGATCATTTAGAGAATACTGGACTTTTTAAAGTTATATATCTAAATATAGTATTGAAATGGATTTTTTTCCAGCAGAAATTTGAAGTGTATTTTATATCTCTTGGAAACAATTCACTGTGTATTTTGGTGCATGGCTTAACATTTTCTTTGAGGGGTTGTTTTGTCATTCTAATCCATATTGGGGTTTTATACTCTTTCATGTCTGTTCCTCAAGTTGCATGATATTTTATACTATCTCATTGTTTGATTTATTTACAAAGTAAATACAAATAAAATTGAAAAGCAAGTTTCCATGGCATGGCTAAAGGAAAAGAATTTCAATGTTTGCCTCAGTCTGGTTCCTCTTTAGAACTGCTTCTTTGCCCTGATGTTATTTTTACCTCCCTCAGTTCTGTTTGAAAACTGCATGTAGTAGCTTTTCAGAAGCCTGCTTTTCTACTTGTCTAGATTATCTTTCTAAATAATGAAACTAAACTGGTGTGCTTAGACCTGCTTCCGTCTTATTGCAAGTCTCTTTCAGCATCCTCATTCCTTGAGCTTTTACTTTTATTTCCCAAGGAAATCAACCTGATTATTCTCAACATTTTTTCAGAAAAATATTTGTGACCTATGTTTTCCATTCTTCTCCTTTTGTACTAAACAAATTCAAACTCATTTTTTTTTCTTAAAAAATTCATTTTACTTGCCTATTTTGATTACTGGTTTTATCATATGCTATTTATTAAACAGAGGAAAGAGAGCTCTGAGATATTCTGGTGGTGGGTTTTCAATTCCCCAAACAATTGGGATACATTAAATTTGGTATTTATTTTTTGTCATGTCTATTATCTTCTATTTTCTATGCAAATCATGGTTCTGCATATATTCAAATCACAGCTCTGCTATTTACTCTTTGACCAGGATACAGGCATTAGAATTAAACACCTGTGGGTTTGAATACTACCAGCTGTCTCTTATTAGCTATGTGAACTTGGGCAAGTTATTCTACAATTTCAGCGTCAGCCTCCTCTTTGGAAAACACCAGTAAAAATGATAGGTTGATGATTAAATGGGTTAAATTCGAAGCTCTTGGCATTTTATTTTGCACTTAAGTACTTAAGTTTTAACTGCTGCAATTACAATAACACTGTTCTCTTCATTTAATCTGACAATCCTTTACCAAATATAAAAAATATTGTATTTCAGTATTTTCTTGGTAGACCTATCATAATAAATAATGAAATAATACGTATAAGTATAGTGCCTGGAATTACAGTTTTTCCTTAATAAATGTTAGTTATCTTTTTACCCCACTCTTCCCTAACATTTTCTGCAGATGGTATGTTCAGGTAATGTCTTGTCATAGTTTATAAATATTTGCTTTAATGCAACTTCCTATAGACAATGTTTCTTAAAATGTATGATGCTTTTTGAAAACACAGACTTATAATTTTTTGCACCAAACCAACTGAATCAGAATCTCAGTGTGAAGAGTTTTGCATTTTAAAAACCTTCTCAGGGGGTGTGATATATTTTCAAGCATAGAACTTTCCCATGGCTGAGAGGTCATAAGAAAATATAGATTGAGCAGATCTACAGAGTTTACAATGTGATAGAGTAAGCCATACACTTACTCTATAAATAATGAAATAATTATTGGTAGAAGGAGGTAAAGTACTAAAAGTATAGGTTATAAAATTATTCAAATATTCTAGTGTCTTAGTTATCATCCACGATCTGTAAAGGAACAAGAACAATAAGAAAGCAGAGTACACTTTATTGATATCTGCCAATAATTTAACGCTTAGTGTTATGACAATCCCCCCGGGAAAATCTGCTCATATTGCCCCCTTTGTAAATTACAATGACCTCAGATAGTGTGATGTGAATAATGAGCTGCTCTATTTTCTAAAGTCTGTCTGTCTGTCTCTCTCTCTCTCTGCATCCATCCACCTACTATCTATCTATCTATCTATATATCTATCTATGTATCTATGTATGTATGTATGTATGTATGTATGTATGTATCTATCTATCTATCTATCTATCTATCTATCTATCTATCTATCATATCTATCATATCTATCATCTTTTATCTATTTAAACGAATGACTGATGAAGAAGGCTATGACCAAGAATTGCTTTTCAAAACAAGCTATTTTTTACTCTTATTTTTAATGCTTACCAATCAATGTCATCTTATATTGATGGAAATTTGTTTTTCGCTTTCTTTAAAATGTCTTTTTTCAGCACTCTTACATATCAATTCTACGAGTATACAGCAAGCTTAAATTGACTAAACACCTATGTTATTATGCTAGATATTTATGCAGGGCCTCTGCAAATACGTATTTCTTACAAACCCAATGGTCAAGTTGTAAAATTAGTAATCCATGAATTCATCATATGTAGGTCTATTTTATTATAATCATCACAAAAATAGTGGATCCTCGAACAACATGGGTTTGAACTGTGCAGGCCCATTCATATGTGGATTTTCTGTCACCTTTGCCATCCCTGAGACAGTGAGACCAACTTTTTCTCTTGCCCCTTCTCCCCAGCCCACTTAATATTAAGATGGTTAAGATGAATACCTTTATGATTATTCACTTACACTTAATAAACAGTAAATATATTTTTTATTCCCTATGATTTTATTGATAACATTTTTTCTCTAAGTTACTTTATTGCAAGAATATAATATATAATGCAGATAACATTCAAAATATGTGTTAATTGACTGCCTTATTGGTAAGCCTTCTGGTCAACAGTAGGCTAGGAAAATTGTTAGAGGGTCAAAAGTTATACATAGATTTTCCACCATGTGGGGATCAGTGCCCCTAATCTCTGTATTATTCAAGTGTCTACTGTAATTAGTTTGGGTAGGAAAAGAGTGTATTGTGTAAATGTCATGGTGTTAATGTGTCCCCTCAAATTCATGTGTTGGAAACTTGATCCCCAGTGTGGCAGTGTTGGGAGGTGAGACTTGGGATGTTCTTAGGTTATGAGTGCACCACCTTCAATAAATAGAATAGTGCTGTTCTAAAAAATTTCAGGAGTGGGTTCTCTCTCTCTTCTGCAATGTGAAGACAAAGAATTTGTCCCTTTCTTGGCCTTCTGCCTTCCACCATCTAAGGATGCAATAAGAAGACCCATACCAGGTGTTGGCAAATTGATCTTGGTCTTCCTAGCTTCCAGAACTTCCAGAGCTTCCAGAGCTGTGAGGGAATGCATTTCTGTTTTTAAAAATTACACAGTCTCAATTATTTTGTTATAGTAGCACAAATTGACTGAGACAAGGTACTAGCTCATTTACAGATGGTTAGTACATAATTATATACACATAAATATATACAAAAATATATATTATTTGTCATAATACTTTATATATCAAATATAAAATATATATGTGTATGTGTGTATATAATCCGGATAATCCTCTATTATGTCCTCTGAGTTGGCTCCTAATACTATTACTTATTGTACTGAAGGGGTGTGTGTGTGTGTGTGTGTGTGTGTGTGTGTGTGTGTGCATGACTGGCATATATATCTCTCACCACGATGTCAACTAGTTAAGACTTATTTTCATAGTATTAGGGTAGAGTTCCAAGAAAGAGAGAGGAAGGGAGAGAGAGAGAGAGAGAGACAGAGAGAGAGAGAGACAGAGCAAGAGTGAAGAAGCATACCAGACCTTTTGAAGCCTGGATTTGGAACTGGTACATCATCACTTCCATTCCATTCTATTGGCCAAAGTAAGTTACAAAGACAACACAGATTCAAGAGCTGGAGAAACAGACTTGAAGGGAGAAGTTGCAAAATCACATTACAAAGGTCCAAATCTGTAGGGAGCAATGAAAAATTATGATCATTCTTTAATCTACTGCAGAAGAATTTTGTGTATGAATATATTACTTTTTGAGAGTGAAGAATATTTTTAAAATCCTCACATTAGATTTTAGAAGATTTAAGTTGTTCAAATGGTAAACTTTTGCAAGTATGTCATTCTGACAGTCACAGTGTGCTTCATGAGATCAATTCACATTTCTGATGGTGACGTAGTGCTTAGTTTCTGTAGCCTTTCTGTGATGCTGACTCAAGAATTATAAAGGAAGCAGCATTTCAGTTGCTTCCCTGCAAGGGGTAATGTCCGTACAGTTTTCTAAATCGTTGCTCCACACAGACCACAAAGGAAACCACAAATGTTTTCCTCCCTCAGTTTTCCATTGCCATTTTTCAAAGCTTTGCTTTCTTTTCACTTTTATCTGAGTTTTACAGCAGGATCAGTAAAGTTCGTTGGCTGGAGGGGTTTTCTGTTCTCTCCTGTCTTATATAATGGAGCCTGGATATTTGTTTTAGGTTCTTCCCTTGTTCTATTGACCAGCAAAAAATAAAAGAGACTGTATTTTATTCCTTGCTTTGTGTATCAATTCTCCATTGACATGCACATCTCATCCTTTTATCTTCCCACATTCTTATTTTCAAACTTATCTGACATGTTCTCTAATTTCACATATAATCCTTTTTGAATCACAAGGAAAGTCTGAGTTCTTCGGAAAGATGATCCTCCTATCAATGTGATTATTTCTAGATAGCTTATAGAACCTTGCACCCAAATCGACTCATTAGATCTTTGTTGTTCCATTTTCCTCCCCATGAGTACTTTGCATTATCTTTTCCTTTCTTTTTGTTTTCTCTCTAGTTGTCTCATAATGCAACTAATATTATGAGACTAAAGGTTTTCATTACTGATTCCTGTCATCTGTATGAGTTATCTTTTTACAGTCTTGCAATTTAATGTGAACATTTTCTCCATTTAAATTCAAAGGGGGTAATTTATGTGAAGAATTTTCAACATAGTATGATCTCAGTAAATATCTATTATTATTAATGCTTCTGTTGCTATTACAGTTGTTAATTTATTCTAAAGCAAACCACATTCCCCCTTTTCCCTACTGAATTTACATTAGCCAATATAAGACATCATCTAGACAATGGAAGAATGACTGTTAGAAGGTGAGTATACTTTCTCTTTGTAATTTTTCTGGCAACTGAAATTTATTATCATTATCATTTTTGGAAATACCTCAGTGATTGGTAATTGTAAAAAATTAAAATAATTTTCTTCACATTAAAGCCTTATACATTTTTGTGTGTGTTAGTAACTCACATGCTGGGTTCACATTGTCTTTACACATTTACTGTCAAATTGTCAGTAATTTAAAATATAAATGTGTATATTACATTTTTTTGCATTTATTTTCTAGATCTCAATGACCTTCCAAAGACCTTTTAGTTCTCTACTTTTAATGTGTCATAACAGATAGATGTTATTTGGTGAATTCACATTTTACTACCTGTCTTCCCACCCTCTATATTGCTAAAATGTTCTTATTAATAACTCATAAATCTTGCTCTTTCTAAGCCATAGTATCATATCAATACTTGTTTATCAAAGAGATATTCTTCCACAGAGGACCTGGTGTTTTCCCTACTGGGTGGGTGGACTTCAATTCTAACAAATTATGCCTGTAGAATAGTGTCTGCCTTCCTTCTCTTTCTTTCTTTCTTTCTTTCTTTCTTTCTTTCTTTCTTTCTTTCTTTCTTTCTTTCTTTCTTTCCTTCCTTCCTTCCTTCCTTCCTTCCTTCTTTCTTTTTTCTTTTCTTTCTTTCTTTCTTTCATTCTTTCTTTCTTCTTTCTTTTTCTTTCTTGGAATATGCACACAGATACACACACACACACACGCACATGATCTGTTTGGTGATGAGGCCTGTTATAGGTTGAATAGTGCCCTTTCCCCTCATAAAAGCTGTATTGGAGTCCTAACTTTCAGTACCTCAGAATGTAACCTTATATGGATATAGAATCTTTATAGAGATAGTGAAGTTGAAATGGGATCATTTAGGGTGGGCCCCAATCTAATATAACTGATATCCTTATAAAAAGAGGATGTTTGGACACAGAGACAGGTATGCATGGAGAGAAAATAGTCAGAAGAGGCACAAGAAGAAGATGCCTATTTATAAGCCAAGGAGAGAGGGCTGGAACATATTCTTCCTCCAAAACTCTTAGAAGAAGCCAACCCTAACAACATCTTAATTTTGTATTTGAAACTGGCAGAACCACGAGACAATATATTTCTGTTGTTTAAGCCACCCAATTTGTCATACTTTCTTATGGCAGCCCGAGCACACTAATACAAGGGGAAATGAAAACTTGAGAAAGGGTGAAATTGGCTTATTAGAGAATTACTTGGATACTTGGGTATCTGTGGCTTTTCTCTTCAGCTTCAGACAAAAAAACAAAATGAAACAAAATAAAACAAACAAACAAAAAAACTGGAACTTGTACTTTGTAAAGCATTATCTTTCTGGGATAAACTTCTAAAACTTGTTTTGCTTTAGATAACAGTGGTGTGGTGGCTAGAGACGGACATTTGATTTGAAAAAGCAAGCCAGAGGCATGCATAAGACATAAGAAACAATATTTACTGTCACCTGTAAGTACACCTCTCTCTCCGGTCAGCTGTCATTGAGGAAAAAAAAAAAATGCAATTGGTTTTAGATTCTCTCACTTGTTGGGAGGGGTGGGGCATGGCAAGGGGTGGGGGGGAGAGAGAGAGGGTGTGGAGAGTAGGGTGTAAATAAGGCAGGCAGAAGCTCCAGAGAGGGTGGAGACAGAGCTTCACAGAAGAAAAATATGTGAACCTGGTTGGTACAACATAGCTTCTCCAGACCCACCCACACTTTCCCCAGCTCTGTGCTTTGGCTGACGGCGGGAGGTTGACGGCGAGTGGTGCTGAAGGGACAGCTCCAGCAGCGGCTGATTTGGGGGAGAAACAAAATCTGCAGATGGAATCGGAGCAGGGCGACTTCACCTTCAAGTGGTGAGCTCTCCTGACCTCCGGCCAGTCTCCGCTCCATTCACGGCCAGCCGATCTGCCCGCTCCCGGTGGGGTCGGGCAGTGCCGGCTGGACCCGCCCAGAGCTCCATGGTTTGCCCAACCCTGCGCGATGGTGACTCTGGGCGCGGAGGTTGGCGACTGGCAAATCCGCAGATCACAGAATGAAGGCGGGGAGCGCGGCCGGCGGCCGGTGGGGGCTTTGTCCCCCACCCCAGCGCCCAGAGAAGCGGCTCAATCACCTGAATCCGGAAAACGCCAACAAGTAGTTTCTCGTCGGAGAACGGCGGCTCAGCTGGGCGCCAAGACTCAGTCCTGCTGCCCAGAGAACCTCGTCCACTCGGAAACCAAAGCAAAACCACTTTTCTCTCGGTCTCCTTAAGGTATCTGGAAATGGGGTGGGGGTGGTGAAAGGGGGCATTTCCTGGAAAGGGCTTGTTGACCCTGCAGGCAGGCATCCCCCCTGCTCCGCCTTTCCGCAATAGAAATGTAGAGATGAAGCCCTGGGGAGAGGTGGCTGGGAGGCTGGAAACAGGGACACTGTCAGCGAGACTTCCACATCAGGGACCCAGGGGGTGTGCCTCCAAGCAGCTTTTCCCCCGAGCCTCGCCCCTCCTAGAAAGCAAATCCCCCACCCTCCACCCCTTAAGGGATTTGTTTTTCTTGGGAAGGGGGATGGGTGGGAGGCACTGATCACCTCTATTCTTAAAGATGGATCCTAGTTAGTTGTTTCCTTTCCCAAGTAATAATAATATCAACAACAACAATAATAATAATGTGAAAAGGAAATTGAATGAGGAAGTAAGTCAGAGGTCTCCTAGGTGAAAAGCAACAGCAGAGATTTTTTTTTTTCTCTGACTTCTGCGTGGTCTTTTTGCATGGTCTGTGAGCAAGTGTAGAGGTGAACCTAGAACAGGTTGCGTAGAAGGCACTGCCTGAGCGCTAGGGAGTAGCGAGGGGTCTGGGGTTGACCTAGGGTGGGTGTGGAATAGGGGCTCTTCACAGGGTGAGGAGAGGGTGTGCTCTCACCCAACACTGTCAAGTTGCCTGAGGAAAACCCCCTGCCTAAGGAAATTGCATCCAGGCTAGGGGAAGGGGAGAAAGAGGAGGGTCTTGGAGAGTGGGAGTGAGAAGCCAACCAGGGGAGGAGGAGAGAATGGGGCAAAGGAGGGGGAGAAAGTAGGCTTAGAGGGAGGGAGAGGGTGTTTGGGGAGGCAGAGAGGGGGTTAGGGGCTGGGAGCAGGTTGGACTTGAGAGGGAACAGAAAAGAGGAAGAGTGGAAGGTGAAAAGATGAAGGAGAAGAGATCAGAGCCAAAAAAAGGAAAGCGGGAGGCAAGGGAAACGGTGTCATGAAAGGTCAAGAAAGACTTGGACTGCTGTCTCCGTAGTTCTCTGGAAACCTGGGAAAGGTGTGATGCAAGAGGCAGGGACAACGCTGGACGCTGATCCCCTCCGGGGGAGGGTCCCTTGCCCCATGCCTGTCTGCCAACCCTGCATCCCGGGACTAGCTCTGGGTTGGTGGTGGGGGTCTTGGTGTGTCTTTGACGGCCAAGATCTTTAACTCGGCGCTGTGTTTGCCTTTCCCCAGTCATGTCTGAGTCACAGAGATGGGCAAGATCGAGAACAACGAGAGGGTGATCCTCAATGTCGGGGGTACCCGGCACGAAACCTACCGCAGCACCCTCAAGACCCTGCCTGGAACACGCCTGGCCCTTCTTGCCTCCTCCGAGCCCCCGGGCGACTGCTTGACCACGGCGGGCGACAAGCTGCAGCCGTCGCCACCTCCACTGTCGCCGCCGCCGAGAGCGCCCCCGTTGTCCCCCGGGCCAGGCGGCTGCTTCGAGGGCGGCGCGGGCAACTGCAGTTCCCGCGGCGGCAGGGCCAGCGACCACCCCGGGGGCGGCCGAGAGTTCTTCTTCGACCGGCACCCGGGCGTCTTCGCCTATGTGCTCAACTACTACCGCACCGGCAAGCTGCACTGCCCCGCAGACGTGTGCGGGCCGCTCTTCGAGGAGGAGCTGGCCTTCTGGGGCATCGACGAGACCGACGTGGAGCCCTGCTGCTGGATGACCTACCGGCAGCACCGCGACGCCGAGGAGGCGCTGGACATCTTCGAGACCCCCGACCTCATTGGCGGCGACCCCGGCGACGATGAGGACCTGGCGGCCAAGAGGCTAGGCATCGAAGACGCGGCGGGGCTCGGGGGCCCAGACGGCAAATCTGGCCGCTGGAGGAGGCTGCAGCCCCGCATGTGGGCCCTCTTCGAAGACCCTTACTCGTCCAGAGCCGCCAGGGTAAGGCCAGAATCGACCCCTTCCCTGCTGCTTCAACTTCTCCCAACTCCCTCCCCAACTTTCTGTTCTTTTCCACCCCAGGGCCTCAGGGATGGGGGTAGAAGAGACCCGGGACTTCCTAGCGATGCGGTTAGAGGCTCATCCTTTGCAGGGTAAACCCAGGGACCCTGGCCACCATCCCACACAGTACCATGTTTCTCCTCCTCTTCTCCCAACTCAAACGGATTTACTTTAGCAGATGGGACCTACAGGGCAAATGTCGACTTCTCTGTGCACGTCTTCTGGACCTTGTCCTGAAACGGGTATGAGGATTCATCTCGAATTTCTCTCTCACTCCTTTGTTCTAACTTTTCCTGTAGCTAAGATCTCTTTTCTGGCCTCCTGGTCATCCCTATTTGACATTTTCAGTTTGGCCTCTTCACGTCTGACTCACCCAGAGCAGTGCTCAAATTAGGGATAGATTCTGAGGACAGAGGAAGGGGAAATGGAATATATCTATGTGACTGGGGAGATGGAGGGAGGAAAGATTTGCCAGGAGGTTTATTTTGTAAAGAGAATCTCCAGAACGTTGTTTGGGCCTGTCACTTTCCAGGGGAGATGAATACTAGGATTGTTTCCGTGAGTTGACCAGAAAGCCCACTTACACAGGGGATTTTGAGCCTGGTCCCTTTCTCTTTGGGTTGTATCTCTGATCCTTACAGGTTGAACATACATTAACCCATTAACCACTTTGGTGATCCTAGTTCTGTAAATCTGAATAATTAAGATAGGAACAAACTTTATTTTAATTTTAATATTGTGATTCCAGCCTTAGTGTTCTTTTTTGGGTTCTAGTATAAATGACAGCTCAACTTTAATCCTTGACACTCCCAATTAATTCTTCAAAATCTCATGAAGAGATTATAAAAGTAACCAATAATGGTTTCTCTGGTGGAAAGGAAATAAAGACATATAAATAACCACAAATTACACAGTATGTGAACAGTTTTTAATTACATGTGAGAACAAAGTACTGCATTTGGTTAAATCTTTGCAACTGCATGTGTCTGGTTTGCTTCTGACACCCAGAAAACGCATCCCATGGGCAGAATGGGAATTCTCCCAACTTTACTTTGGCTCTATCTTCATTATTTTCTTCCTCTGTATGTCAGAAGTGTCTGCATCTGAGATGTTATGCAGCTATCTACTAATTTGTCAGAAGATGTGCTTCCGATAACACTTTGGAAGTCTGTGGATGTGTTTTGTTTACAATGTGAAATAGAATATGAAAGAGACAATTTAAAGCATTGCTACTCTTTTAGATTTGGTATTTAAATGCATACATAAATTCTAGCATGCCTACATACACATATTTGAACATAGAATTAATAGCTTCAACTTGGAAATCCTTTTTTTTTTTTTTTTTTCAGGCCATGCCATAAATTCAACAACAGGGTTGGCATTCAGGAAAAAAAAAAAAAAACAAAAAAACTAAATCAACCAAACAAAACCACAAGTGCATATTTATTTAAATTAAACCACAGGCTCATGACCATTACATCTGTGCATCTGTGTTTCTTGGATTCCAGCTGAGTGTTATAGAGCTCTTTCCATTTGGTGGCTAAAAGGATAATCTGAATTTGTTTTCAGGCCCATCGTGTGATTCCTTTTTCCAGATAATGTGCTACAAAAGGACAGAATGTTTTATTATTTTTCCTTATGGTAACATAATACATTTTATTGTAGGCCAGATTGCATAGCAAAAACTTTAAGAAGGTGTTCAACTTTTATCATTGCCATGAAATTTGATTCTATAGATTATTGGTCAAAAGGATAAAGCATTGACTTGAAAACTGTGTGTTTAAAAAACATTTATTATGATATTTCATTATAATAATATTGAGGCTTTGATCTGCATCTGTTTTAGGTGAGAAAAGAATACATCAAAATTGAGACTGAAACAAGGTCAAAGAGCAAGTAGAAACAGAATCAGCTAAGAATCATAGACCCGAAAAATTTATTTGAGGTCACTTTTAGTCAAGACCCTTTATATTGTAGATGAAGAAAATGAAGACTGCAGATGCTGAGTGATGGCCAAGGTTATACATCAAGTTAATAGCAAAGCCAAAATTATCCCAGAGGTCTCATGACTCTCTCCTCAGGCCCTTTCTAACAAAACTACTGATTATAACTGGACTGGATTGTGAAATCTCTGCAGATCACATTGCTCTTGAGATTTAATGCGGCATAAGACATTCACTAGAATCCTAACTTTGAAAGGTCATCTATGAGTTTTAAAATATGTGTATTCCAGGACTTTCACTCCTAGAATTTTTACCCTTTACCACCCAACAGTAGAATAAAAATATGGGACTTGAATTAACTTCTTAAAAAGAATCCTGTTTGAACTTTCCATTTTTATTGACCAGTCAGTGTTTAATGTTTGGCTTTCTTTTGTGAGTCTTGTCTTCAGAGAAATCTCTTCAAATTATTAGGGGTTGGCTGAAAAAAGGTAATCGTAAGTCATCATTCTACTTAAAAGTGACTTAATATTTTTTCCTGAGCACTTTTAGTTAAGATGATAACCTGACAATGTTATCTGACTAGTTTGAAAAATAGAGTTACATGTGGAGGCCACAAGTTGAAATTATATTTTGCATGGACACAATTTGAGGAAACATAAAATAATTATCAAGTGGTTTGCTTCAGTTGTCTTATTATCATGAGTCTCAGTCTTAATAGAAGTATTTGAAGTTTTATAAACACTCTTACTTTTTAACATTAGCTCATCTTTTATTGAAATGTTTGACATGAAAAATTTTAACTCTCTGAATTCCCTTTTCAACTCATTATACTTGTTTCACAATTTTCTTTTTTCTCCAATATTGAAAAGATTAGATCAGTTATATAATAGATGTGCTTTGTTTGTAACTTTTATGATTTAAATGACAGACAAAAACAATGGTGATAGGAACTGAATAATTAATTGGATTTTGCAACCCTGCATTTTTGCCTTCTCTTTTGGTTGGCATGTCCCTCTCCTCTATGATTTTTAATTTATTAAGTAAATACATATATGAGGGGTCTAAATTGTTCTATTTCAATTGGTAAATAAGTTTATATCTTATACATTGAAGCTTTTATTCTTAAGAATAGTATTTAAAAATAGAAGTTTATAAAAATTCAAATATAAGTTGTCATGGAAACCTGTTGTGGAGAAAATGAGATCAGGAAAATAATGAGAGGTTATTTTGTTGATACTAGTGAGTGATATTTACAAATAGTAAAAAGCAAGGATGCATACATATACTTGTAAAAATGTGATGCACTGTATATTTTCAATTTAATATGTAAGTGTTAGAAAAAGGTAAAGCTTCTATGTGCTTTCCCTTGAAGAATGTATCATATATAAGAGGACGGGCACCAGGCAGAAATTCCTTGATAGAGTTTCTAGATTTTTAGAAGTTTTTAAAAATGACATAAGGACAAAATACTAAAATAAAAGACAATTTTGAAGAATCTGTTTGGAATATTAAACTGCTGAGAGCAGTTATAAGTTTCTCTTTCTCTTCTTTCACTTACTTTTTAATAGGGTGGGGGAGATAATTGAATTCAGCTCTGTTTTAGAGTGTTGGCTCTTCCTTGGTGATTTATGCATATCTTTGATTACTTGATCTTCTGTTTTTTACTTTTAAAGCACATTTTACAAAAGGAAAAACAAAATAATAACTGCCATGGAACCCCATTTAAGATGTTGGATTTTTGATATGTTTCTAGCTCTTTCACAAACATTCCCCTGACCTTTATCTCATTTACCATTGTTGAAATACAATATGGGTTGTATGTCATATACAATCCTTCTGAATCATACATGGATTATGATAGTGAATCTATACTTTTTTAAATCTTGAAAATATTCACGTTATTAGCATTATAGATTATTTCTACAGCATTGCTAAAACATACTCCTTAGAAGCCATTAACATGGAAATTTTAATTTCTAGCATTAGACTCAAATTTGCAAATATTTCATTTACTTTGTATGGGCCACTTTTTCCTCTTGCCACAAAACAAAACAAAACAAGAAAGAAATGATCTAAATAAATATTTGCTAGTATTAAATGTAGCACTTGATTTTTAAAAATTATAATAAGGTGTAGGAACAATTTGAATGATGTATTAAGATTAAAGGAAGAAAATATATTAAGTCTTGTTTGGTAAGAGTGGTTCTAATTAAATAATGGCTAAATATAGCTTATCCATAAAATATCGTCAATTATTAAAATTTTAGAAAATTCATTTATTCAATGAATATTGATTATGTAGTCACTGTAGGCTGGAAACTATGAAAAGTACTGGGAATGCATGGAGAAGATACAGTCCTTTGCCTTCAGTGAGCTCACCTCTCTATTTATAATAAAATATTTCCTAAAGGCATTATCTATTAAATAAAAAAAACAAGATTACGGTAAATAAAATTCTAGAGGTGTTAAAAATGAATTTTCCTCAAAAAAAAAAAAAAAAGATCTCACATAGGAATATTGCCTGACATATGCAGTAAAATATTCCTTTTAGAAATGATGATGTTAAGGTATTATTGGTCTTTATTTTATTACAAAATATTAGGATCTTTAATTCTTTATTTTTCTGTTTTCATAATGACTTACAGTCTCTCTCCTTACAATATAATGAAGACTGTACTTATATCAAACAACAATTGAACTATTTGGGTGTGTGGACAAGTTTATTTTATTATTTCCATTTAATTACAAGTCATGACCAACCACATGACAATGCATACTCAAACTTCATATTCATCAAACGAGTCTGCTATAATAGTACAGTGTGTTTGCACTTTCCACCTAAGCATTTAAGTGTCTTTTCACCTTTTCAGGGCCACTAGTTAAAAGGTTTATAAATAAATTTAATTTTATGCTTGTATTCTGAGCATTGGATAGAATCAGAGAGTACCTGATTTAATTGATCACTAAAATAATCAAGTAAATTTAATTGCCAATTAAATATATATACTAGTAATATACACATGAGGTGACCTGATTTATGGCTGGACATTAGGTGTGCAAAAAGTGAATGTACTTGGATAAATTAGGTATGACCTTTTTCTCTAATATTTTGCTAAGAGCTCATTTGTAGAACTGAGTTGACAAAATTAAATAAAAGACAAGGAAAGTTTTTATCTTTGTCAGTGAGCTTATTTTCAAAATAACTGAAAAGGAAGGTATAGATCAACCTTTTTGTAGTTTCCCATTTGAAAATGTTTATCATTACCATCAATTTTTACTACAACAAATAAAGTAAATGTGATTTTCAAGTCTTGTATTCTTTGAACTTCTGAGTCATATATTCTTTTTACTGTGGGAACCTTTAGAAATGTGTCTAAATAAAATAGTAAAGAGCATTAAAGATAAACACAGATCTGTAGAAGAAAATATATAGTGGCAAAATAGTCCAAAAAATTATCACCAATATATTCCATAAACTTAATTCAATTCTGGTTGAAATATGAAGGGCTTTTCTTTATATTCATAAGAGCAGTCAAGATATTCTTTTAAGACAGAAAAGCACTACTTTTTTGCCTTCCGTGTAGGTTGAGGGATGGTAATAATCTCAACACTGTGTAGTCAATATTTTCATGGAAAGTGAATAGAATGTGAGTGTTGGGAGGAGAACAGAGCAGGACTGGATATTACATGGAAAAAGAATTGAAAAACGATTGAGACCTATGAGACCTACGCTCCAGCACTGATTTCAACACTAGTTGTGTGACCTTGGAGAATTTACTTCATCTTCCTGAATCTTGATTTCCTTTGCTTTATTCTGAAAAATAAAACACAAACATTGAGATGACACATTGGACTAGATAGTGTCTAAAGTTCTTTTCAGCTCTAAAATGTTGAGGTTTGTAAGACAGTTATTGCTAAAGATTCTGGGGGAAAGAGGAAGGGACAACATGTTCATGCCCATTCTGATTGCACTCCAAGGACCATCACACTAATAAGGTAAACCAGAATCTTTTTTTGTTTTGTTTTGTTTCAATTTTCATTTGTAACTTTCTGCCCTTTTTTTTCCCCTACAGCTGTTGGGTAGCTACTGCTGTGGTTACCATAGAAACAGGTTAGCTCCCAGCTTCCTGTTTCCATTGAAAACAGCTTTCTCTCAACCACATATTGATCTCAGGAAATCATTTTGCTGTGGCTCTGGCATGAAACCCATAAAGATGATCGGCTCTGTCATTTCTTAGGTCTAAGATTCAGTGCAGGTGTATATCCATCCACCTGCAAGGGTAACCGATTAGATAATCTCAGTCTTATTTTCACTTGAAAAGTATCTTGTCAACAACACCATGTTTTTCCCCTTTTCATATTTTATATAAAAGGGATAGTCTTATTCTCTTGAGGACTTACACTATGCCTAACACATTTAAGTGTTTACAAAATAGTGTCAAATTATTCAATTCTAATCTCTTTCATAACCCATTCTATCAGAATAGACATAGAAAATAGTGTGCTGTCTAGCACACTTCTTAAGTTAAAATTATATTTTGTTCATAATGTTCATATGTTCATTAAGATATATTTTAATGTGCTGACTAGTGAAGAGTATTTAAAATGAATGTGCATGTATAGTGTATAGTGCTCCATATTTCTCTTTTGAGAAAATATTTTTTCTATTTTAGGGTATATGTATCTACATAAAAAGAATATATATTCACTGTTATAATACAGATACATACTCAGGGAATATATTTGTAAAATTTGCATGTGGGTAAGATATGGGATCGACTTGTGGGAATATAACTTAAAGTTTTGATTGAGAAGTGCATGTGTGCATGTTATTATGTGTGTCCAAAATATATTTTATATTAGTGAAATTGATGAAGAAATATGTGACAGACTTCTGGCGTTTATGCTGATTAGAACTGGAAGAAAATTGGCAATCATCTGGCACGACTGCCTCGATTCACAGAGGAGACAACTGACATGTTTCAGCCATGACAAGTTAGTGACAATGGCAGGGCTAGTATTTAGATCTTGTGATTTCTGATTAAGTGTTCATCCTATTCAATTTTGATTGCTTAGTTTATACTGTGTTTAACACTAAATACACAAACTTTAGCTGTTGGGAAGCAGCAAGACTGTTAGGAAGGATAGGCTCTGACCCCTTCCATGTCTTACTGTTCAACAATATCAGAAATTTGTCATTATTTTAGGGATTTGCCTTATTTTCAAGATTTCCTTCCAGTTGCAGTCTTCCATTGCTGCCTTCTCCACTAGTTTTACATGTTATTGTCTTACTTCCTTTAAAGCCTTAAAACTAACATGCTTATGCACTTAACCCCCTTTTTCCCCTTCAGCTCGTAATAATGAGAAGACCTGCGGGAGCCTACCTCCCAAGCTGAGCCAGAAGATATAGATAATTAAGAAATAAGATACCTATTTTTCCTTTGACCCTTTTGTGTATACGTCTTTTATAATATGTTTTTCTACTCTTGTTCGATTTATTTATTTTTAATGCAACACTGGTTCAACCTATTGGCAATAGAACATCATCTTCTCAAATGTAAATAACCAGGTCATGGTGGGTTTTCCCAGGGATAACTGGTGAATTGAAGAGAAAAGCGTTTAGAGCTATTGGAGATCTGCAAACAAAGTTAAATGTTGTTGTAAGGTCAGTAAATACAATACAGAAAAAACAATTTCCCTGAACATTCTTTAATGAACAGTAAGCCAAATATAGTGTAATGGAAATGTAAAGCAATGTTATAATTTGGGAGCGTCCCAGATAATACATTTTATAGAAATCAAAACAGAAGAACTTGGGGCAAAATGTTATGGATAACGTTGGGTAAAAATACTCCATAATTACTGCAATTGCTTGACTGGAAGTCATGTAATTTCCTGAAAGTTGATAATAATACCAACATCTTGCTAAACTGACACTTCCTCAATGCTGTATGTGTCCAGAAAATCTCATGCAGACACTTAAGTAGTGTCTTCTTCATTCTTTGTTTGAAGCCCCCGGTTGGTGTGCTATCAAATCTTAGAGCTTTGCCATTCTTTAACAATATCTGACTGTGCTGTAGACATCTTTAAAAATTGGAGCAAAGGCAAAGATAGTCTTTCTCGACAGTTTTTTCTATAACTTAGTCTTAGCAGTGAAAGGTGTTTTCCTTTGAGTTGTCTCTACGATGAAAGACCAAGATAGAAAAAATAATCAACTTTTGGTTGCATAAATTCTCTTATTTTATACCAATATTTTATCTAGGATTTTAAAATTGTTTAGTAAATAATAAAATGCAAAGATATCTTTTATAAAATGTAGTGATTTAAATAACATTGTCCATATATTCAAATAATGTTAATTGACTCTGTAAGATTACATGTTTATAAATTATGTTTAAGCAAAAACTATTTGGATCCATATAAATTCATTTTTTTGAGTTTTTTTGATCATTTTGGTCTCCTTGAAAGGGCCAGATATTATTCAGAATTTATGTAAAATTTGTGTCTATGCTTGCAAATTATAGAATAGAAATTCAGATATGGGGTTCTTGATTTTGGTACTTTTAAGTTTATTGACTTAGGATTAAATGCTATTTGCTAAAAGTGAATATTGTATAATAATTGTACCGGAAATGATGGCATAATAATCATTGCAGTAACAAGCTTCCTTACTGATGTTGATGTATTAATTTTTAGATAAAAGTAGCAAAACTGGTATTTAGGAAAGCATAACAATACAGTTATTACAGTTTGATTTATCATTTAAGTTGTTCTGCTTCTCTCTTTTAGGCTTCTTTTGGGAGCAATGAGAGGAATATTATGAGTTACTAGAATGCTCTAATGCAACCAAGTAGACTGAGTAGGAAATGGGCAGAATAGAACATTAACTGGCCTTTGTCTGTACAAACAGAATCTAAACTAGCAGTTATCTTTAATTTTTTAAATATATTATAACTTTAGGTCTGAATGAACCTATCACTATTATCTAAAATAATCCGTGGATACATCAAAGTTGAGCAACTTTCATATTTGTATCATTTGCATGCTGGATACTTATGCTTAATTCCCAGGCACATAATGTTGACTGCAATTTAATACTTAGAGTGCAATGCTAGAAATATAGAATTTAAGCAAACTAACAGGATCAAACATATTTTAATGTATTATTAGGCTTTAATGACATTCAAAAATGATTAGACTTGATGCAAAAGCAGGGTTGTCTTTAATTAATTGCCTCATTTTTTTTCTATAAATTTACTGTTTAATTCTTAATTGTAGTATGCACACGCTATCAATTGCTAGATTTTTAAAAATTTAGTGAATGTTTTAAAAAATTTGATTCTTTTTCAATTTTTTCATCATTGACTCAATTTATCTCTGATTTATCTATCATAGGTGATTTCTTAGTAACATTTGTTTTTTAGATGTAAGTGCAGTTGCCAGAGCACTCGACGTTGTACTTCAGTGCTGGGTTTCTTTATCAATATAGTCTTTTGTGTTTCCTCTACTTTGGCCTGCATTGATTGGATGATAAAGTAGCATGTTGTTGTCAGGGTTTGTACATTCTCCTTTAACTAAACAAACTGGGAGAGAAAAAAGTGTCAAAGTTTCTAATGCTTTTGAATCTCTTAGTTGACAACTATTGAATTTCAACTGTTGGCCAGAACTAGGTTATGTTCTAAGAATGCAAAATGCAAAATGGATTAAAATTTGGCACTTGCCTTCATGACACTTGTATTCAGTAGGAAAAGAAGAACTATAAATTCACAGTTATAGTGCACTAAGTGATATAGTAGAGACATTCATATAGTGTAGACACACAGGTTAAGGAGGAAACAAGTCTCCTACACGAAGGAGATGACAGTTTGGTTAACTCCCATAAGATAAGTAGGCATTTTCCAAAAATCAAGGGGAAGGTCAATGGAATAGGGAGCAAACATGAAGGCTTAACGGGGAATATCATGTCATGTAACACTGAATAATAAAAAAATCTGAAGGCGTGAAACATGGCAAAGACAGAAAAACAGGCTTGAAAGAACAGGGAGGGTGGAAATTGGGAAGGAGGGGACCGCTGGGCTTATATACAAGATATCCTGCAAATATGTAAGACACTCAGTCCAGGACAGCAATAGATACTCTTTTATCAGTTTACTTAAAATTTGCAGTTCACAAATTTGGATGTGCCTATGCATCACCTAAGATGATGACTAAAATTGTACAAATCAGGTCTCGCCCCAGAGATCCTAATTCAGTGGGATTTGGGTATGATTCAGATCAGGTGAATGTGTTTTGAGCACAGTTGGCTACTTGCTCACTATGTGCCAGTACTCTGCTACGACTGCAGAGAAAACAAATACAATTGAACAACGAATTAAGAGAAAAATCAAGCTTAGACCAGTATTAGAACTGGTTACCTGTAGTCCAGTAGGATGTTAACAGGTGTTGTCTCTCAAAAGAGTTTCCTGGATGGACGAATTTGGAAAAAAGTTAAAAATAAAGTTATATAGTTGTTTTTTTAATTGCATGTCTTCTTAGAGTGAAGGAGTTAAGTAACTAACTGGCTGACTTCTGATAGTTGATTTTGAGATGGAAGCAAATTAGTGTATTAGTGTTAAGGACTTGATTGAATATGCTAAATGTGAATTCTGACTCAACAACTTGCTTGCTGTCTTTTCTTCAGGGAATTCTCTAAGCCTCCTTTTTTCTCATCTGGACCAGGGAGAAAATAATAGTGTCTGACTCAGTAGAGTGCTACGAGGAAAGACTGATCACATTTATGTTAAGAATCCAGACCTGGTTCTAGAAATGTCGTTCGTATTATTGTTACTCTTAACATTATCATTGCTATTCTTTTTTTTTTTTTTTTTTGAGACGGAGTCTCGCTTTGTCGCCCAGGCTGGAGTGCAGTGGCGGGATCTAGGCTTACCGCAAGCTCCGCCTCCCGGGTTCACGTCATTCTCCTGCCTCAGCCTCGCGAGTAGCTGGGACTACAGGCGCCCGCCATTTCGCCCACCGAGTGTTTTTTTTGTATTTTTTTTTTTTTTTTTTTTTTTTTTTTTTAGTAGAGACGGGGTTTCACCGTGTTAGCCAGGATGGTCTCGGTTTCCTGACCTCGTGATCCGCCCGTCTCGGCCTCCCAAAGTGCTGGGATTACAGACTTGAGCCACTGGGCCCGGGACGTTATTATTCTTTGAGGCAAGCATTGCTCGTTTCTGGAGGTGAGGAGTTTATAGTAGCCTACTTTAAGAAGGCTTTCTGGTGTTTAGAATGTTCATGAAGAAATAAGTTGTCTTTCCCTGAGATTTTTCATGTGGATTCTAAATGACTATCTGTCCGGGCAGTTGTAGAAGTAATTATTTCATGTATGATTAAATGGTAATTAATTAAAATAATATCTAATATACACATTATAAATCAGGCATATTCCAAGCGGCAAGGTGAAGGCATATTCCCAGCCCTTAACACGCTTGTAGTGTATTGTAAGAAAACAACCAAAGGATGATGATAGTGCAGTGTCATAATATCTGCAGTAGAAGTGAGCACAGGGTGATTTGGAGGTTAACACAGCTTTGCTAGCATTGGAAAAATTTTCCTATCTGTGTTGGTACCACAGGAGGAAGAGGAGATAGATTTTTCAGACAGTGGGAAGAGCCTAAATAGTTTCAACAGGAAAGGAAGGCATGGACTGTTTGTCCTGTTTGAAGTACTGTGAGTAATTAAATACCACTGGAGCTTTGAGCAAGGGGTGGGGAGGTACACAGCAGACAGACCCTGAGGTTGGCTGGGAATGCTTGGTAAGTTCTCTTGAGAAGTTCTGGTCTTTCTCTGCTGGTAGTGGAGAGATTGTGAAGGATTTTAAGAGCACCAGCAAACAGATTTGTAATTGGGAATATCTTTCTGAAACTTTTGTAGCTGAAGAGGGGATTGGGTTGGAGCAGATGAGTGTAAGTTTTTCAGGGGGGCCACAGTTTAGTGTGTTACTGAAGTAACACAGGTGGTAGGAGACAACATTGAACCTTGAAGAGGAATGAAGTAA
Source organism: Macaca nemestrina (assembly GCF_043159975.1). NCBI lineage: Eukaryota > Metazoa > Chordata > Mammalia > Primates > Cercopithecidae > Macaca > Macaca nemestrina. Next base: position 58,190,144 of record NC_092134.1, read on the forward strand.
AATGGTAAAATGGACACAGTTGAAGAGGAGTTTTGACTAATTAGGTAGGAGTGAATGAGGCAACAAGAAAAGTCAAGAATGTTCCCTTAGTTTCTGTTTGTGTTATGGGACAAGAGAAACTTTATGACTTCTTCCTCATTCAAGATTCAGTGGTTACGTTTTGGGTATCTGGCTCATGAGTAGTTAGTTATTCTTTTACAAGATTTAACACTATAATATTTGGTATTATATTTTGTGATTTTTTTCTTTTATATTTCTGTATAAACTACTTAATTATAGAAGGCTACTTCACAGAGTTTATGGTTGTGAAATTAGATGCTGAGTATGCCAGTTAAGATTTTTGGTTATTGTAATTCACCACCATAACAAGTTAGTGAGATAAGCAATCCTCTGTACAAGAAATACAGGCTTTACATTGCTACTACTTTATTTAAAACCCAAGAAAATAATATTAGCTTTTGCATGGTTTCTGTGAAACAGAACTGCCTGTCCCATGTAGAAGTTCATGTGGATTCCAAAACTAGAAATTTGAATTGAACTAGGATTAAAGGAAAATGATGATGTGATTTTGAAGTTCAAAATACTCCTTGGAAAATTGCTTTACATAAAACTCACTGTTGAAAAGTAGAGGAAAGAGCAAAGGTGGTAAGGAAGAAAAATAAAAATGAAAACAGGTATTAAACTGGGAAGATGGTGACTTCAGAGACAAGACAGTCATTCCTTCCAAGGCACAAACATACCACACCATTCTCTTGTTTTAAAAGAACTTTATCCATTTTCCTTGAGTACATATTAAGATTCCATAGAATGGCTCTTCAGAACCTTGTTACTACCTGTGCTTCTAGTCATTTTCCTTACAACTCCACTGCCAAAAGTGTAGTTGTGTTCAAACCACATTTTTTTTTTTTTTTTTTTTTGCCATTCCTGGATATCAGACATGGATTCTCTGGTTATCAAATATTTTTTAACACCTCCTCCTAAGCAGTTAATTTCTTTCTCTGAGTTTCCACATAATTTTATAGACATTGTATTATAGCACTTAACTAACTGTGTTAATTTCCTAGGGCTTCCATAACAAATCACCACAACCAAATGACTTCAAAGGGGTGACTTAAAACAACAGACACCTATCTTCTTACAGTTTTGGAGGCTAGTTTGGCAGACTTGATTTCTTCTACTGGTTCTAAAAGATAATCTGTTTCATGACTCACTGCCTGCTTCTGCTGGTTGCAATTCTTGGAGTTTCTTTGTGTTTCTTGGCTGTAGATGCATCTCCATCTTCACATGATGATCCCCTTCCCCTGGCCTCACCTTGCCCTCAGTGTATGGGTCTCTGTTTTCTCTTCTTATCAGGACAATAGTCAATTGGATTATGTCCTGATTATGTCCTGATCTAGCCGAGTATGGCTCCATTTTGATTTAACTAATTGTTAAATTAGCTAAAATTTAATTCTGAGGTTTGGGGTAGACATGAATTTTGAGGGACACTATTGAACCCAGTACCCTAATTTTTCCATTTTGACAACACATTTGCAATATTCAGGGAATCTTTCTTATTTTCTGGTTACTCTTTTTTTTCATATCTGTGTATTATAACTTAATGACTGTAATATCTCTGTGAATCTTTCTGAAGATACTAGTTAGAAAATTCTTTAAATTCTATTTTATTTCTGGCATTAACTCTAGTCCCTTTATGAAATTTCTTTTTCATTTGTTCGTCTTGGTTGTTGCATTTTATACTATTGATTCTCTTCAGATAACTTTTCCTCTGAAAGAGAGTTGGGTGAATATAGTGTGTTGTGGGTAGATTGGCAGGATGGTGCAGAACACAGGATTCCCTTCGGGGTGGGTGGATAGGAGCAGGTGGGCAAATTGGGGTACTGTGGAGGTCTAAAAAAGGAAGTTTTATTTGGAGATAGAACTTTGGAGCATTTCAGTCAATATGGGGTTATCTTTCCTTTTTCTTTTGCTCCATGCACTTTGAGGAAATACGAAGGTACCTTAGAGTTTGCTCCACTTTTCTTTATCACACCAACATACCTAATTTAGAACTGTCTTCTCTTCTGTTGATTCCCTACTCTATTTATAGAGCTGTTCTTGCTAGCTATGTTCTAAGGGCAAATTCTATAGCCAGACACTGAAAGAAATTCCAGACCTAAGCAGTTGTCCCATAGCCAGCTCCCTCTCCTAGTACATGTTGCCTCTGAATTTGAGGTTCCTCCGGATTTCTTTGCGAAGAAAAGGACCAGTCCCAAGAAATACTCTCTCCTGTACCTATACTGAATTACATTACTCCACTTCCAATCTGTATATTCTTTATTTTCATCCTGCTTGCTTTATATCTCAGTATTCTAGTCCAATAGTAATAACTTTTCATCCCTGTGATTATTTTTCACCATTTTAAATAACATTTGGGTAAGAAGATAAGTTTGCTGTCTTCAACTAGAGTTTGACTATATGTGTATAGGCCTCTTGTTCATAATAGTTATAAACTTGTGTATAGGAATACTATTTTGTTGTTGTTGTTGTTTTTACCCAGAGTTATGAACAGTGTCTGGTTATTTTCTTACTAGGTTTTAAAAAAATTGTAGACATTTATAGGGTACAATGTGATATTTTGATATATATTTACAATGTAAAATAATTAAATGTGGCTAATGAATAAATTTCTCACCTCAGTTTTTGTGGTGAAAATGCTTAAAATATACTCTTTTAGCAATTATGAAATATATAATGCATTATTATTTATTATGGTCACCATTTTGTGCAATAGATTACTAAAGCTTAGGTTTTTATCACCATCTGAATAATTCTGTGATTTTCCTTGCCTACAATGATGTATTTCTCTATGATTCTTCCCCACAAAGGCAATGCTTCTTCTTTTCTTTGAGCTCACCTTCTTTTCCCACTTTTTAATGTATTCTGGTCCTCAAATACATACACAATCCTACTGAGAAAATTAGAAGCCTAGCATAATGTGTGATTTTCTCATTGCCATAAGAAGCTTTTTAGACTAACAGTAAAAGAAAAATTCTTGAAAAGGATCACTCGGACAATGGTGACACTTAATTTGTTATATACCCACTGAGAATACATTTGTAAGAACCATGCACTTTGATGGCTTAACAAACATCTCTGAGTCTCCATAGAAAGTACACCATTAAGTTGGAATAATATTTACATATTAGTGTACTTTAAATTTTTACACAGAAACATCGCCGGTGGGACCAAATGCTAAGTCCCCATTATGTAGAGAAGCTTCTGACTAACAATAATAGATGGCACTGATTGTCCTGCTAATTACCGGGAAATGAGGCCTTCACAGAAGGATGCCGTGTCCTAGGAAAAGATGCTGAAGAATGGATGTTGCGGCAGCAAGGAAATTAGACAAGGAGCACAGGAAAAAAAGAATTCTTATTTATCACACGGTTGTTATTTTGTTTCATTTAATAAATTAGAAATATCCAAAGGTGAATTTTTCCACATTCTATCTAGAATATACTTCATCAAACACATGCTGTGAAGACTATTACATGTAAAACCAAATTATGCCCAGATAGTCCATCTGAGCTGTGGCAAATACCAGGACTGAGAAAGGTGTTTAAAGAAGCATAGGTACATTATAGCAGTCATGCAAATAGACAGAATGAAAAAAGTCTTCATTTATAATATTATAGAGATTAGGTAAATCTACATTGTTTTAGGAAAAACCATTGTGAGATAGTAGATGAAATAAACTTATAAAATAGATTATAATATTCAAAACAAAGTATTAGAATGAATTTGTGGTTTCAAGATGAGGTGTCTTTACAGTTAAATTATTTTTAAAACAAAAAGTTTTCTTGAATCATAAATTTAAATATTCTTACAATGGAAAATTGAGAAAATATTGAATAGCCTGAGGAAGAAAATGTTCTTTTTTTCCGCAAAGACTGTTAAAAATTTAGTTTAGTTATTTCATTTTCTCTAAGATAATTATTTCCATGAGGGCATATAGGCTCTTTTTTTTTTTTTTTCTAATTTAACCTTCACAGGCAAGAACATAGTACCTTTTCATTTGTTTAAATCTGGTTTTAGATCTCAAAAAGTAATTTCATAGCTTACTTTATATAGGTCCTACATGTTCATTTTAAATGTTATTCCTCAATATTTTATGCCTGGTGGTTATTGTGAATGGTATCTTGCAGTCCATTACACTTTAGCCATTGATGGCATATGAGTAAGCTACTACTTTTAGTATATTAATCATAGGTATAGTTATCTTACTGAATTTTTATTGATTGAAATAGGATTTAAACTTATATACTACTGCTTTTCTGAAATTATTTTCTCTAGAGTCAATTTGGAAACATCTCTTTGTGATATGCTATATATTTTCCAATTTCTTTATGGAACTAAGAAATAGTTTGAATATGATATATTTTTGTGTGTCTTCATATATCCAAGGATATCTTTCTGTTGCATTCACATATGAAAGTTAGCTTAGTACACAAGTTTTGGATGTACAATTTTGTTTATTAAAACCTGCCATCTAGTATTTGGAAATAATAAAGTATAGGCAAACAAAGAGGATAGAAACATTTCTATGCTGTGAGCACAGACAAGACCCCAAAACAAAATCTTGGGTCTGGAAAGGCCCCAAGGAGAGCATAACCTTTAATTGAGAGCATCACCTCCTGAACTCTTAAAACACTAAAATGTAAAGGAATAGAATTTAGCCAAAGGAGATAAGGGGTGTTTAAGAAATAATGATTAGTGGGATAGAGGTCTTAGAGATGAGAGCGAAGAAAATTAAATGAACTGAAAGAAGATAGGCATGAGCAGAGGTAAAGGGCTACTGGGAGCTATTGAAAGAGGGCCTAGAGAGGTAGTTATGGGACAATCAAAGGATATGACCCTACAACACAGTAGTTGTATGACCATGGATGATTTAAGTTTCTTTTTCAGTTTTGTAATAAAACCTCCTCATAAATGGGTATTATGAGGATTAAATGAGATAACATATTTAATGTGCATAGCAGACTACCTGACATAAAGTGAGCATTCTATAACTCATAGCTATTACTATATCAAGCTTAATGGTAGGCTAATGTTCAAAATCTTTAGTCTAATACCTAGTGGTATTTATCAAGTGATTTTTGCATTGGTGAGAGGTGGGGACAGAAGAGCCTCTTTTTCATTGGCTCATAGGTAGAAAATCCACGAGTTTATAGAAGACAGTTTTGAAGATAATTGTACTTTTTGCCAATAGGTTGCAGAGCGCAGCTGACAATCCTCTATTGCTGCTTTGACTGTAATTGCATTAGATATGAACCCTGTATAGAATGAAGATAGACAACATTCCTGATACCATTGCCTACTTTTCTCTGAATGCAGTGTAGGGAATGAAAGATCAAGTGGTGCAGAGGAGACAAGTAATGAATTACTGAAGCCCGGCACAGGTTTAATGAATTCTGATGCTTAGCACAGGTTTAATTACTGATGCCTAGCACAGGTTTAATTAATTACTGATGCCTAGCACAGGTTGGTACATAGTAGGTACTCACAGAAGTGTCCTCCTAACAGACTGGCTGATCGACTGCCTTTTAGGTGGAAAAGTACACTTTTCAGTAAGCCAGACACCAAAGCCTTCTACTGCTTCAACTTACAGATGCATCTCCAAGGGAAACAACTGTAAGCCCCTTTCTTCCCTCAGTTCTGTGACTCTTTGGAATGGTGGTCAGATGATAAGGAATAATGCACAGGAGTACCCCATGTCCTCTGTTATACTGCTGGTTTTAGAGAACGTAACCTGGTGGTAACTTTCTTCACCTTCTGAACTATCAAAACACTGATGACTGAGAAATAATATTGTTGTAGAAGTAAGTTTCATCCCTCTTAGAAAGTAGCCCCCAGTCTTCAGAACATTATGGGTGGACTGATTCCTGGCTAATGTAATTTCCCTAGTCAGAGACAATGCCTGCACCAACTAACTTTCAAGCTGAAGGGAGTTTTAAAATTTCCCTAATCCTGTCAATATTCACTATTTTCATTTCAAGAGCTTGAGCACAAGTTACTATGATCATCGACTCTTAACTATTCTCCTCAACAGTTATTTTGACTAATACAAACCCTTCTGGATTTTGCCATGTTGTTTATTGTTGTCCTAAATTTCCTGGGCTATTATAGTGTGTCACCTTGTTATTTATTTATTTATTTATTTATTTATTTATTTATTTATTTATTGAGATGGAGTCTCACTCTGTCGCCAGGCTGGAGTGAGTGCAGTAGTGTGACCTCGGCTCACTGCACCCTCCGACTCCGGATTCAAGTGATTCTTCTACTTCAGCCTCCCGAGTAGCTGGGATTACAGGCACGCACCACCACACCCAGCTAATTTTTTGTGTTTTTAGTAGAGACAGGGTTTCACATGTTGACCAGGCTGGGCTCAATCTCCTGACCTCGTGATCCACCTGCCTCGGCCTCCCAAAGTGCTGGGATTACAGGCGTGAGCCACCGCGCCTGGCCACCTTGTTATTTTTTTACAGATATATTGCCAGATAAAGTATGATACCAGATTAACTTTCCATTTCAGATATATAGTAAATAAATATTTTTAATATAAGAATCTATACTAAGTTTTGGTTCACATTTATGCTAAAAATTGTTTCTTACCTGAAATTCCCAATGTTCAATAAGGATCTTCTATTTTTATTTGCTAAATCCAAGAACTCTGTATTGTGCTTTAAAGTGAATTCAGAAGGAAGCTTTTGGTGGTTTTACATTGCAGTCTTTCTCACTGTTTTAGCATTAGTCCTGTACACAAAATTTTCCAACTAGGCATATTTATGGTGCTGTAGAGAGTCTACTGTAACTCTAATTCTAATTTTTGAAACAGTTAGTGCTCAAATAAAGATAGATAACTCCTCTGGCCATCCAGTAGCACACTGACAGAACAAAGCAGACGTGGCTGGGTCCTTGCCAGAGGTGATTTCTGTGGTCCTAGGGCTAAGAAAGGGTGAAATTTCATAGCATTTTCATTAAAACGTTATTGGACCAACATACTTCAAATGACCTTCTATTTCTGTGTTTACTGTTGCTTATACAACTTCTATTGTTTGCATATTGATAGTCTGTTCCTAGTATATGTTCATGAAACAAGGTTTGACTATGACAAAAAGAGAGCTTTTAATTATTACTAAGTAATTATGCACAAAGGCAAAACTCTGAGGAAAACTCAGTAACTACTTATGTGCTGTATAGAAATCCATCTTTTTGTTACAGGTGTATTTTTAAATACATTGTATATGCATTCTTAACTTCTGGCAATTTGAGTTCTCATAATTTTCATTTGTAGTCATCAGGTTATTACATTTATGGTGTGACTTGTGATATTTTCAGACAGGCAATAGTAAATGGGCAATTAAACTTAAATTACAGTCTGCTCTGTAACATACTTCAAGTAAGGTTGCTTCTGGCCACCACATTTAACTGGGTCCTACAATCACTCTCTTTGGCCTTCACTATATCTGTTCTGCAAATAATTCTCCTCCCTAGCAGTGCCAGCCTGCACTACTGTAAGTTCCCCATAATTCAGTAAGTGAGGAACAAACAGTTGAAAGAAGATATCTGAGAATGTTGGGACAAAGAAAAAGGTTGGAACAAAAGAGCATATCCTATAACTGTAATTCAATGAGACTGATTTTCCAGTGTTTGGTAAATTGTCTTTTGAAGTCAGTTCCAATAGAGGACTTCCAAACATGTTTTAAATAATGGCAATGCCATCTTAAGGGTGTAGTCTCCTAAAGCAGAAATGTGTTCTTCAGTACACAAGTTCTTTGAGATATTGCTCATAAAAAACAAATTCCATTTGGGCACTGAGTCACACACACTACCTCCACTTGTAAATTTACAATGCACATTGTATATTAAAGCCTCTTCCAAATTTCTTTTTTTTTTTTTTTTTTTTTTTTTTGAGACGGAGTCTTGGTCTGTCGCCCAGGCTGGGGTGCAGTGGCACAATCTCGGCTCACTGCAACCTCCACCTCCTGGGTTTTCTCCTGCCTCAGCCTCCCGAGCAGCTGGGACCACAGGCGCTCGCCACCACGCCCGGCTAATTTTTTGTATTCTTTAGTAGAGACGGGGTTTCACTGTGTTAGCCAGGATGGTCTCGATGTCCTGACCTCGTGATCCGCCCGCCTCGGCCTCCCAAAGTGCTGGGATTACAGGTGTGAGCCACCGCGCCCGGCCCAAATTTCATTTAAAACAAAAAGAGAAAGTGCTTATCCTCCAAATTTGTCAGTTTTCTGAAAACATCCAGTTTCATGGAATATCTTTTGTAAAGTACTGTTCTTAGGGCGTTTTTTTTTGAGGGAAGAGGTCATTTAATTGTTTATCTGAATTTTGATATGTGTATTTTAATGTCATTACTTTAGAGTAATACATCGCAGTAACTGTGTTAAGATGGCTAATAAAGGGAAAATTATACTTGGATTTACTTTTCCATGTAAAACTGAAGGACTGAGATGTAAGATATCAATTTGGTGAAATAAGGATTTAGCTCAACACTGTATGTTTTTGAGTTTGGACATTATTCAAGACAACATTTGAGGGTTTTGATTAAATGACATCCTAATGTACTAAGAGGTATCAACAACTAAAAAATAAAGTGTCATGAAAATAAGAATGTCTTCATGAAAGTTAATGGTAGTTTTTCTTTCAGTCAAGGGGAAGTCTGCTGAAATGCTGTTGTTTATGTAATTGGCAAAATTGTTTCTCAATATAATAATCTTACTTTCAGGAAATAATTAAAAGAAAGTTTATTAAATATGAGGAAACTAATTGTTGCATAATAGTATCCCTTGAATAATTGTTTCATAGTAGTGAACACTTTATAATAATAACATTAGTTTACAACAGGAGATAGGATGTATGTAAACTATAACAATCCACATGATAGAATATTCTAGTTTGAAAAATATTTATGAAAAGAATATTAGTAACATGGAAAAATGTATATTTTAAAATATTATTGTAGAAATAAATAGAAATTTGTTCCTGTTAGAGGGCAATACTGGGAATGGCTTGAGTTTGTGCATGCTCCATGAGTTGATTATTTTGATTGGAGTGGTGTGCAGAGGCACAAGATGCATGGAAGGGAGAACCCTCCGTATTTCTTCAAAATGCACCAGATGGTTCAAGAACTCTAAAAAGGCTTCTCAGAGAAGCCAGAAGAAAATTTCCCAAGGTGTATGATTTGTAGACTCTTTTGTATTATGTAACTTCGCTGGAATTATACCTCTATTCTCTTTATTTAATTACAGTAAAATATTTATTTATTTATTTATTTATTTATTTATTTATTTATTTTTGAGACAGAGTTTCACTCTTGTCATCCAGGCTGGAGTGCAATGGCGCAATCTCGGCTCACTGCAACCTCCACCTCCTGGGTTCAAGTGATTCTCCTGTCTCAGCCTCCCAAGTAGCTGGTATTACAGGTGCGTGCCACCATGACTGGCTAATTTTTGTATTTTTAGTAGAGACGAGGTTTCATCATGTTGACCAGGCTAGTCTCGAACTCCTGACCTCAGATGATCCACCTGCCTTGGCCTCCCAAAATGCTAGGATTACAGGCATGAACCACCACACCCAGCCTATGATAACATTTATAACTAAATTAACACATACAAGAAATTATGATAGCATATTGTTTTCCAAAATACATAGAAATTGAATAACTGAAACTAATCAATCACATAACCTTAGTAGCATGTGTTATCACTGTTACAGCCCAAAGATGTTCATAATTCCATACTGTATTACCTGATTAAATATAGTATCTGTTGCCATTTCTATTAAGGATTGCAAGTTAAGTTCTTTTTAAATTCTTGCTTATACTTTCTTCTATGCGAAAATACAACATATCTTAAATCTTTTCAGGTATAAAATCTATTATCATTCTAAATTTCATTCTGCGTTTTCTTCCAGCTTTACGCTTCTGCTCCCTTCAGAATAGAGCCTGCATTCATGTGTCCACAAATGAATACTTACATACTTAAAATTTCTTATGAAGATATCAACTGTCACAATCATGCTTATCCCTGGTTCTGAATAGTGAGGAGTAGGCATGTAACCACCATAATTATTTAATCTTTGTTCTCTCTCTGTGGATTCACAGACCATTTCACCAGCAGGCACTTAAGTACATAAGTGGCTCTTCAGTCAATGCATCATACAGAACTGGATGAATATTTTGCATATAATCTTTCCCAGGTGCTATGAGATAATTAAAAGAGATCACTGTGCTTGGTGACCCCTACCTTTCCTTAATTCAGAAAAGAAATAAATGTGTGGCAGCATTTCTTATCAAGCAACGTAAGGTAGTAAAAAGAAAAAGTACCTGGGGGAAATTAGATCTGAGTTCACATACCAGCTCTATCAATTAAGTTAATGACTTCCAGTAAGTTCTCCCTTTCCTTGCTGAAAAGGGAGATGTAGTAAGGTTTAAGTGAAAAAAATATATAAATCAACTTCACATAGAAGGTATAGAAGAACATAATCCAGTGGTTGATGTTATTATTAGTGATTAAATTCAGTGCATTAGCTTAAGTTTACTTATCTAGCCAACCCACATCTATGGAGACTCTGAACTAGATGATTAACCTGGCAAAAATATGCATATGCTCTTGAATAGTACAAAAATATTCAGAGCCTATAAAAGCACATATAATAGTCAAAATTAATTTATTCTTTGAGTTTCTACAAAATGGAAGACTCTGTGTTAATGATGCTATACAGAGACTGCAAGACTTTGTAAACTTGCATCTAGAAAAGCTGAGCTAAGCATTACTCTCAAATATAAGTGTTATAATAGGCAGTATACAGGAGACATGGAAAGTGAATCTAATCAAGCGAAGGAGATCAGGAAGTGAAGTTTATAGAGATTCTTGAAGATAGAGTAGGGAATAGGATGGGGAAGTGGGTGGGGGCGGGAATGTGTGTGAGCTGCGAGATGAAGGGTATCAAGTGGGCCAGTGGTATGATACTCTTTGGGAAGTATATAAAGTTGATTAATGCTGGAACTCCAAGAATCTGAGAGGTGGAATGGAAAGAGGAGTGGCGAGTTTGCAAAGGCAGGTGGAGATTGTGGAGGACCCGGTAAGCCACATTGAGGAATTTGGGCTTATCCTAAGAGCAATATTCTAAGACATGAGTATTATTCAATTTTATTTTCATATTCTAGGGTAAAACAGATTTTTATTGTTAAAAATGTGGGACCATTTCAGAGGAAACTGGCTTCATATTTTTATGTCCTTTTTATTGCAAGAAGACAGAGGTATCATTCAGTTGGACTTGAAAAGAGTCAATGATTATGTTAAAAATTTTAACATATGTGGATAATATTTCAATGATGCATAAAATCTTACAAAAATGTTGAATGTAAAGTTTGCTTTCGTTTCCAGGATATTGTCATTCCCAGGTCTTTCTGGGTACTGGTTGTTTGTCTCCTGAATATGACTGATAATTTTGGTTCATTAGGCACAGTGTTTTTTGTTTTGTTGTTGTTGTTGTGCTTGTACATTGAAAAGCAAGTTTAATGTTTTTATTATGGTGGTGATCTTCTATAATAGATTACAATTTGTTTTAGAAATGATCCTGGTTGTAGAAACACCTATTTGCTTAGCACAAAGGATTGGTCAAATTTCAGGTTTGAGCTTTCTGCATGGGTAGTCTCTTTGTAGAGAATATTTGAGCTTGAGGGGCAACAAAATTTTCGCACTGTGTTACTTTGCTACAATGCCAGGAAATTCTAGTAGTGGAATGACTCCTTTCAATTAATGCACTATGATTTCCAAATCCCTCTGTTAGCATACAAGTAAGTTTCCTGAAAAGGATAACCTTTTGAGCTCTTCTCAGCCATAAACACTACTCTGAATAAGTGATCAGATTGGTAACCACTCCATTAGTTTGGGGACAGAAGGGCTGGGTGAACATGTGTTCATCTGTATTCCCTGTTCTGCTGTTAGGCTCACTGTGCTTCGTTCATTTCTTGTCTCCAGCACCATCACAGTACACTGCATGGCATAAAACTGCCCGCAATCTCTTGTCCTCAATTCCAAAATTGAAAAAGCTCTAGGAACAGCAGAATTTTGGTAACGAATTTGCAGCAAAACTTGTCCTGAAGTGAGGTGAGGCTATTTATAGTTTTCTGTATTTATCCCACTTAGTGTGAATGTTTTGATTGCTACAGAAATATTAATGTGCTTGATTATGGGGTGCGGCCCCAAACCCTGCTGTACTTGTTACATAACATGTGCACATGTTCAGGATACCATATTGCCTTTCTAAAAATCTAAAAAATTCAGAATTCTGAAATACATCTGGCCCTGAAGGTTCTGAATAAGAGACTGAAAACCTTAGAGAGTACCATGTAGTCAGTGCTTTCTAAGTGACAGGTGGTGTATGCACTTTATACACATTACCTTGTTGAAGCAGTCACCAAGAGGCAGCTGTCGTGGAGTGGACAGGGTAGGGCTTTGAAAGCCAGACTACCTGGGTTGAGATTCCATCTCTATCACTTAACCACCTATGTGCCTCTGGTCATGAACCTTTCCCTCTCTTTCCCTTAGTTCTCTCATCTAAAAATGGAAGATATTAATAGTAATAATGTTTCCCCAGTAGACTGGTAGTAATGATTAAATGATTCAAGAGATGTGAAGCACTTATACCTATGCTTTCACAGGCTTATTATTGTTAATTATTGTGGTAACACTGTGACATTGGCACAGTGATCCTCATTTTATAAATGAAGAAATTAAGATCTGTTGAGGTTAATTTAAGTACACATGTTCACACAGCTGGAAAATCATTGAGGAGAATTTGAGTTCACATTCGTGAGGTTGCCAAATCAGCAACTTTGGACATTATACTCTATTAGTTTTCTATAGAAGGTAGAGCTTTAATGAACTAGTTTGAATAAAAATGTTGAGAAAGTGAGAGGCTGTTGGAGGAAGGTCAGGCAGTAGACACTGTCCATTAGGGAACTCTCAGCAGCCTTGAAGGGGAAGGTGCGGTATACTTCATAGTAGGAGGAAGAAATCAAAGGCAAAGCTAAAAGTGGCAAGTATAACTTCTGCTACTCTGCAATATTGCTTAGAATTGATTCTGTCTTCATGGCTGTAGATATGCAGATATGTCTTATACAGACAGAAAGAAGTTTTAAAAAATGATGATTTAAGCATTGAAAAAAGCCAAAAGATAATATTAGAAGTTGGAAAGCAGTTTATTTTGTAACAAGAGTTAATTATTAAAATAAGAATGGAAAATTACTGTTTCTTTTTCCTTTAATTTCAACAAAGTTCTCAACCTTGTACCTGGAATCCAACTCAGTTGCATTTTAAATAAATTGCCCTTTTAGTTTTTTTCTTCCATTTCCATGAGAATCCTAGAAACTAGTTTGTCAAGCTTCTTACTTTTCTCTGCTTAGAGATTGAAGATTGTCCATTAAGACTCTCTTTTAGGTATTTATTTTGAACACTTTGATCAACATGTTAGAAGGACAAAAAGTTTGAGAACAATTCTACTTTCTACCATGTGTGAGTTTTCAAGAAAGTTGTGAAGAAATTGATTTTTTTTGAAAGGTATAAGTTATCAAAAATGCTAATTGTACTGTATGGAAGTGCATTGAAAGTTACCAAAATTACACCAAGAATTATTTTAACTTACTTAGTTTTATAGTGGGTTCTTTTAAATATCAAAGAAGGATAACTTTAAATATGTATCATTATTTCACACTGTAGGAAAAAGTTCTTTCTAAAAGCTATTAAGTAAATTTTATGAAAATCTACTTGTCTTGAATCTGACAGTAAAAATTATAGAGCAAACCCACTTATAAATATAGTATGCTATATTACTAAATGGAATACTTGCAAATTGAATTCAAGAATTTATTAAAATATTGATCTACCAAAATAAAGTAGGATTTAACCTAGCTATTAGACATAATTTAATATTAGAAAATCTATTATTGAAACAAATAAAATCAATATACATCATAAGAAATACACAGTGTACACACCATGAAATTAAAAGAAAAAACAATTAAAACTTGATTGCAACTAAAAGTGTTTCACAATAAATTGTGCATATCAAATTCATTTGTTTTCCTTATATGAGAAATAATTGGTGATAAAAAGACACACTTTTTACACAAATCTAATAGGAGGCTTCATATATTTAGAAACTAATGGCACCCATTCAACAAACATTTTTGAAGTCTTAGTATGTGATAAGAATTTGATTTATACAGAATTAACAAAACCAGATGTAGTCTTCTCATAAAATTTATAGTATTAGAAACAGAAAATGGTACAATACTAACTATATGACATAATTATTGTTTAAAAATAGGACAGATATGTGCCAAATTATTAACATACAAAACTTTGAGCATTTAACACTTTGAAACGTCTATATTTAAAATTACTATGTTGACAATATATTCTTTTGATAATAAAGAACACCATAGGAAAAAAATAATAAATTTTGGTGCTGTTAACTTAGGGCTTTATGTAATTTTCCATGTTTCATGGTTAACACACAGTCTACAAGTAGATGATATTCAGTAAATGCTTTTTTAAATGTTTAAGATACAGTGCAATTTGGAGCTTTAGAATTGTATGGAATGCTAAGTTGAAGAGACTGTGTGTCAGTGAAATAGTAGCAGAAATATCATTAGAAAAATCAATAGTTAATATATTTTTCCATGACAGTAGTAATAAAAACTATCTTTTATAAAACACAGATAGATGCCTTCATTCTATAACTTTGTTTTCATGAAAATATGGAGTCTAACATGCACAAATTAGCCAAATTACATCAGCAGATTTAGGAAATAAAAAAAATATTGACTTTATTTTTCTCATATAATTGAAATTGATATCCAATCTCATGGGATTTTTCAAAAGACTTTGTTCATTTCTATTTTGTTACCTGATTTAAGGCATACTTCTTTAAGTATCTATCAGACTCACTCCTTATAAATTTTTGCCAAAATGAAAAAAAAAAAAAAAGAAAATTGAGATTGATGAAGATGATAGTCTCTTTCCAAGGTGCAATTGATTTGCAGTTAAAAAAATTTTGCCCTCTGAATGTTTATAGACAAATAAAATACTGTATCATTTCCTGCAGAAAGCCTAATTTTTACTGGTATTCTGATTCAAACTTGGATTTGAACTGTTTAATTACATAGTTGTATATGTGTCAAATATTGTTGGAACATGTGGGTGAAACTTTTTAGAATCATGAGATTTAACTTTCATTTCATTATCTTTTTTCGTTTAGTATATTTCTGTTTTTCCTATGAACTTTGAAATGAGATTTCCTTCTACTATTTTTTTTGTTTGTTTTCTATAAGGAAAAAACATTCAAGCTCAAAGATAGAATAGCCATCTACTGGGTAGTTATTACCTGATTTATTAGCTCATGGGTCCCAAAACTTCCCCCACGTCTCTGAACAAGGAGGGCTTAAATACTAGCATCATTAAAAAATGGCAATCTTAACCCTGAACTACTTGCTCCACGCTGGCAAATATGGATATTTCTGTATCAAAGGCAGAAGTATTTTTGTGCTAATCTATGTTTTGAATGTTTTCATGTGCATTATCTCATTTCTCTTCACTGCATTCCTGGGAATTTTTAAAAATTGGGGGTGTACTTTTGTTATTGTTTTGATTTAATCCCCATTTGAGGGTTACAAGGATCTGAATAGTTGTAGTTTACACAGTTGATAAGCTACAAATCCAGTTTCCACATTTGGAGTTTTGACTCCAAATCTAGGGTACATTTCACGCTACAATGAAATCTTCGCAAAAAATGTTAATAGTAAATAAAACACAATTTTAAGAAACAAACTTTCCACACTGCCTTCAGCATCAACAGTGACTCTGATAAATGAATTTGAAGTCAATTGTAATAAGAGCTTCAAAAATCATATTGCCATCTGTGTGAATCAATTTTCCAGCTTTCCAGTCTAATTCTTACCCACCACCTTAATTATATTATAAAAGATCTATTTTCTAATGAGAACTAGTAAATCTAAGCATCAGTGCTAATTTCATCACTGGTTGTGATGAAAGTAGATGATTCTCTTGACTATTTCATTAGTATTTCATGCCTGGACATGCCTTCAGTATTTTCCTGGGGGTAAATTATAACATGGAGGTTGAGAGGATTAACCAATATTCTCATTGGACATTCAAAATTCAAAAAGAGATAGGCATCAATGGTAGGCCTGGCCACTCAAATTCTTGGACAAGGTATTTAATGTCTCTAAATATCATCTTTTGGGTGTTAATAAGTAAAGTAAGGAAGATTGTTATTATTTTCCACTTTTCTTCTTTTTAAGAGAATCTCCAGCTTTGTTGAAGTATCCGCCATCCTTTTTACACAGATGTATGTCTTAAATAATGCTCATCACAACCCACATACAATGGTAGGCCTGATTGGTCCAAGAAAAATCCCATTTGTCTTGTAGGTAAATTGTTCAATTTAAACAATAAAATTTTAGGGCAAGACGCCAGGAAAATTTTTGAAGAAAGCATTCTTCTGAAGTTCTCAAGAAGAGAACTTAATTTTCTTTCTGTGTATGACATTATATCTGGATGTAATAACTGAGACTATTGTCTGACTAAGGATGAAATAAACAAAGTGTTAGAGCAGAACAATTGAATGAACTGGCCACTTGCTGACCAAGCTGAGCCAATAAGTTAATCAGTCTAACAACTCCTTTATCCTCTGATTTTCATAAAATTTGAAAAAAAAATCGTATTTTAACCTACTTTGAATCAGTAGTTCTTGTTTATTATAGCTGAAAGCATATTACCTGACACAATTCCAAATGTTCCTTCCAATTCAGAAATTCCTAGAAAAATATACCTTTTACCTAAGTAATTTAAAACTATTGGATTTCTACAGTAAGTTATATAGAATTATAGTCATATTTCCTGAACCCTGTGCTTGTTCATAAAATAGCATTACCTCTTCCTGGTGTTTCTTCATGGTGCTTTTTGCTGAGAAGTAGAGGGAATGGATCAAATTTTATTAAATTCATTAATGTAAATCTTCCCATTAAGTTTCACTTTATTTCAATAATTCTCTAGTATTTTGTTGTTGCAGCCTTAGCAAGCTAATACTCCTTAAAACAATTGCTTTTATTTCTTCCTGTTTTCCAACATACAGAGTTGAAGTACAGTGTGTGTATATATATATGTGTGTATATATGTATATATATTTATATATATGTATATATATTTATATATATATATAACTTGCAGCATCACTTCACTTACCAGTTTCATGTTAATACAGTCTTCTTCTTTACACATTTTAACAAGACACAATAGTCCATTCATATATTTCTGTTTTTTTGCTACTATAAATTAAATTATTGAGAACACTATTGAAATGTTGATGATAAGAATATATTTGAAAATACACATGTGCTCTCTTTTTGAGGTTTTTTTGTTGGGCAAATTCCCAGGACCTGGATTACTGTTTCGAAGGTCACAGATATTTTAATCGCCTTTAATAATAATGCTATATTCAACACCAAAGAGATTACATAAATTACAGTATCATTTGAAATTAATTATTCTATATGTTCTTAAGGGTAGGTGGCAGACATGTATTATTAACTAAAGTAGGGAAAAATGCAGTTCAATCATGGAAGACTAGGGGTAGAGAATTTTCAGGTGGAGCGAAGAACCACCGCAAAATTTCCATGCTGGGAGAGTGTCTAGTTCATTTGAGGAACTGTGAGGCCATTTGACTGGTACAGGGTGAGCAGAGGGGAAGAGTAGTGAATTAAATCAGAAAATGTGTAGGGCACTAGATCTTACAGGGCTTGTAGTCCACTGCGAGAACTTCAACTTTTACTCTTATTTAGGCAGAAGCCACGGAAAAGTTTTGAGCAGAGGAATGGCATGATCTGGCTTCTGTTTTAAGATAGTAGCCCACACCAGGGAGGAGGATGTGGAGGTGAGTTAAGCCCAAACTGCCTCTCTAGTTCCCATTTCAGCTCAGGAGAGAAGAAGGACTGGAGTGGATGACAGTGCTTAGGGCAACATGTAGAGTAATGAGAATAGAATACCAAGGATGGAACCATAGGAAATGGCTAAATGTACAAGTACCTGCCATTCCAGGTACACAGTGTTTCAGTTAAGTTACACTTCATGATCTTTGAATATTCTTCTGTACTTTTTGGTCTTTGGTCCATTGTCTTAGCATTTGCTTGCCTTTTTTATCTGTCAAATTCTACTAATAATTTAAAATCTATCTCAGATACCACTGCAAACAGAAAAATAGTATATCCAGTTAAATTTGAATTTCAGATAGATAATGAATAATTTTTTAGGATAAATATAATCTATCTCAGATACCACTGCAAACAAAAATATAATACATCCAGTTAAATTTGAATTTCAGATAGATAATAATTCTTTAGGATAAGTATGTTCCAAATATTGAATGTTATGCTATCATTTTCACTGTTTACCTGAAATTCAGGTTTAACTGGACATCATAATTATCTGGCAACCCTGTTCTTAAACTGTTATTGAATACTGGACTTTGATGTTATTTCAGTTAGGATAGGTTGTGTTATGCTGCAGTGAAATGAAACTCCAAAGTGTTAGTGACCTAATATAAGAAAGTTTTATTTCCTGCTTATACGACATGTGTTTTGTGGGACAGCAGAGAAGGCCTATTAATTATAGCTCTTCAGAGACTACTGTTTCAAACTTAACTCCTTGCTGTGCCAGAGGGGAAAAAAGAGAGCTCTGCAAAGTCTCACTTTAGCAATTAAATGCTATAGCCTGAAAGTGACAGACATGACTGCTGCTTGCAATTAATTGACCAGAAATAGTCCCTTGGACCCA
Source organism: Macaca nemestrina (assembly GCF_043159975.1). NCBI lineage: Eukaryota > Metazoa > Chordata > Mammalia > Primates > Cercopithecidae > Macaca > Macaca nemestrina. Next base: position 58,209,058 of record NC_092134.1, read on the forward strand.
TCAACTAAAACCAAATGTACAATTCTGTCATGTCCTGGGCAAGATGGGGTTTGGAGCTATGTAGAGAATAGTACCAATGATGCAATCTTTAATGTAATTCCCCACAGATATAATCTCCACTTTCTTGAGCTCCCATAGGAATTTATTTGCAATTCCCTAATGATATTTATCTTATTTTAACTTACACATTTAACTATTTTCTACTTATTTAATCCATTTGGGATAATAAGCTTGAAAGGCATGTCCTAGAATTTGTTTTGGATAAAGCAGACCCGCAATCACAGTTTGGGTTGGAGGCTAATGCCTCTTTCACCTCATTCTAATCCTGGCCCAGTGTGACTGAGTGATTTTGTCTTAGGGGTGCTTTTGGAAGTTTACTGTTGTGGTCTGCATTGATCCTTCAGGCACACTGGCTGTCTTCTGCTTCTCTCTTGCCTAGCTGTCCCCTCCTGCTTTTTCTCTGGAAGCTCTATAGAGCAGGCAGGAAGCAGGTTCATTGGCATCTGGACACTACAGTTTCTCTGTTCTCTGCATCTCTTTATTACTGCTATCACCAGCTTGGAAGAATTCTTGTGGTATTAATTTCTTTTTCTTAGCCTTTTTGTTTTCTGCTATCCTTTCAACCGTGTCAGATAAATAGATATTTGCTCAGATAAGCACATGCATTAAAAACGTGGTTAATTAAATATAACATATAATGAAATATGTTGGCAACTCTAATGGGAAACCTCTTTTGAGTCTATTTTGTATGAATAACATAATTTTGGGAGGTTTCTACCAGAAATAGACTTCATTTCTTCTTACAACTCAGAAGACACATTTTAATAAGTACCCATAGTTGGGGAATGGAAGGACTTTTGAACTCCAAGTAAAGGCTGGATTAAATGACTACTTTGATATCTGAAAAGGAGTGGATCAGAGACAATATGTGCTCTATGTCAAATAAAATTCATCTCTAAATATGGAACATTTTTAGACTATATAATATGACTGCAACATTTCCATCTCTCTCATAGTTGAAGAGAGGCAAGGTAAAATAGGCATTTGCTACTATTTTATATTCGTAGGGGAATCTAGAGATTCCAAGAGTGAACACTTGGAGAACACCAAGAGTGATTAAGATGCCCATTCAATTACTATATCTAAGAACATTTGAAAATGAGACTTACATATCAGCATTCATTTTATGACATTTTTAGCCACAAATTTAGTACATTCAATAATTCTGATTAAGTTTAATTAATGATCCAGAATGTTCAAGTTTGTTATTGAAGAAAAACAAACTTGAATATTTTACAATCATGGTAAAAAATACACCGTGATTGTAAATTAAGGAGCCAGTTTGAAGAAAAAAGTTAGAATTGTGGAGAAGAAGAGCATTTAACTTCAATTAAATCAAAATTCATATGAAAGAAGTTACTCTCTTTAAAATGACTTTTTGTTGGGAAGGGGAAAGTATTATACTAAATATAAAAAAAAATCAGAAGATGAAGATGAAGAAATGACATGCTCTGAAATAGATTGTGTTGGATAAAAATCCTTTTAAACTGATTTTTTCCTTGATGGTCAATGAAAAGAAAGTACAAATGAAGTTTCATTGGTTAAGAAAACTATGCAGTGTTTTAAGATCAAATCAAGGAGCAGATTTTTGTGCATACTTGAATTCCAAAGGTTTGGAAGTAATTCGCTATTCAAATAACATGAAGAGTATTGCAATAATGACTGTGATTTTTTTTTGCATTCTGATTCAAATCTATTTTTGCATTTTATGAAGCTCCTTTATTATTATAAACTTTCTGTTGAAAATTAGTTTTAAATTTTACTCTCTAAATCCTAATTTAGAATGTTTATATTTCCAAAAGGATATGTAATTATATAGAGTTTTAATAAAGATGGCAATCATTGGCATGGGTTTCTCTGGTGAGGAAAGCTGAGTTTGTGACAATATGAAAAATAGGAAGTGCTTTAGTGAAGAATATAATATTCTTTATACCCACTTTTGTTTTTTCCTTTTGTTTGTGAGAAATGAGGAACTATAGAGAAGTGGAAAGTGTAGTTTATAGGCCCAAATCTGGAAGAAGAAATGATTCATGTGTAGTTCTCTCTATTTTCCATGTAAATTGTTATAAGATAATTTCAATTGTATCTTTAGATTAGCTCTCAGAACCATTCTACTCTGATATGATTCTTCTATATCTCTATATCTGACATAGAAATGCAGAACCAAAGAATTTTAGAACTAGAATTGACTTGGATTTAACTAATCTAATACAATCTTGAAGAAAAATGCTTATTTCTAGTTTGACTTCTGAATTTTTTGCTGTTGATATAGTGAAAGGGAGAAGATAAATGGTGATTATGGAGTAGAACTAGTAAATAATTTCATAGGCAAATATAAAAATTGTATCTATGTCAATATTCAAAGTGATGGTAATTATTACCATGAGGGTATATAATAGTAATTGTAGAGTATTTGAATTTGATCATAAAATGGATTTCTGTTTGATCTGGGATCTCTGAAAAGATTTTACAATTGCCAGATTTGCTTTTCTCAGAATTCTATCTGGTTCCCTGGTTGTAATAATTTTACCTTGTTAAAGTTGGTTCCCATCAAGAAGTTAGACAGCCCTGAATTGGTGCTTTGGGGGTTTAGAAGGAAACAGCCAGCACATGGGGAATGAGGCCAAGTTGTGATCTTGTAGAATTGTAGCCTTGCGGTTGTAGCCTATCAGAGGAAGCTTGAACTTGGTTGAGGCATATTCATTTAAGTGATAAGAAAGGATGTAAAAGACTAGCTCTTTCTAAGCTCCCAGTTACCAATAACTAGCATAGAATATTTTGATTAATTTTAAATTGAAAAGGTTTCCCCATTGATGATCCTTGATGAACTGACTTATCAGTAGTTGTGAGAGATGCACGGGCTGATTTAGAAATAGACTAAAGCTCTTTCTTAGCAGCTATAAGAATGAAAGTACAGGGCAAAGGTGGATGTACTTTTTTTTTGTTTTTTTTTTTTTTCCCTTCAACTTTTAAGTTGAGGGTTACATGTGCAGGATGTGCAAATTTCTTACAAAGGTAAATGTGTGCCATGGTGGTGGTTTGCTGCACAGATCATCCATCACCTAGGTTTTAAGCCCAGCATCCATTAGTCTTCCTGATGCTCTCCCTTCTCCAACACCCGCCTCCAACATGCCCCAGTGTGTGTTGTTCCCCACCATCTTCCCATGTGTTCTCAACATTCAGCTCCTACTTGTAAGTGAGGATATGCTGTCTTTGGTTTTCTGTTCCTGTGCTGGTTTGCTGAGCATAATGGCTTCCAACTCCATTCATGTCAGGATGCCAAGGAATACAAATTTGAGTACCACAAGTTATGTATGAGCTCTGTAGATGGAAGCCTGAAACAGGCTTATTCTCCTTATTTGAGAAATTTGACATCTTTTCTTTGAGGGATGAGGGTGGGTATGGTGATGACTATTTATTTATTTTTATTTTTCTTCAGCTTTTAAGTTCAGGGGTACATGTGCAGTATATTCAGATTTGCAGATAACATTCTTAATAGAAGAGAACAAATGATAAAGATAATTTAAAAAATCCCTTTTTTAGTGTTTTATTATTTTTGTTGATACACAGCAGCTGTGACTATTTATGGGCTACATGTGATATTTTGATACTTGCATACAAAGTGTAATGACCAAATCAGGGTAATTGAGATATCCAACACTGAAGTATTTATTATTTCTTTGTATTGGGAACATTCTAAATCTCTTATAGCTATTTTTAAATATGCAATAAATTCTTGTTAACTATAGTCATTCTACTGCGCGATCAAACACTAGAACTTATTCCACCTAACTCAATTTTTGTACCAAGCTTTCTTCATCCCTCCCTCCCCACTAGCCTCTGATAACCACCATTCTACTCACTACCTTCAAGATAGTAATTTTTTTAGCTTTCACATATGATATTTGTCGTGCTTTGCCTGACTTATTTCACTTAACAGAATGTCCTCCAGTTTCATGCATGTAGTTGCAAATGACATACATTTATTCTTACCCTGTAAATATGACTGAGAAAATAATGATTTGCAATCACAAAGACTTGTGGTAGGCAGATTTCTAAGATAGCCTCAAGGTTTCCCAATCCTAGTGTACACAGGCTGTATAATTTCTTCCCAATTCTGGTGTACAAAACTGTTATAATCTCTTCCCCTTCAGCATGGTTGAGGGTCTGTCCATGGGAAGGGATATCATTTCTGTAATTAGGTTACATTACCTGGCAAAGGTGAAGGGATTTTGCTGATGCAACTAAGGCCCCTAATCAGTTGAGTTTAACTTAATAAAATAGAAAATTATCCAGGGTATACCTGTCCTAATTGGGTGGTCCCTTTAAAAAGGGTCTAGAGGTCAGATACAGAAAATGTCAGAGACATTCAAATTTAGTAAGATCCTGCTGGCTTTGAAGGAGTAAGCTGCCATATTGTGAGAGGCCCAGGTGGTTAAGACCCAAGAGTGGCCTCTAGGAACTGAGAGTGACATCCAGCTGACGGCTAGCAAGAATACAGGAACTTCAAGGAACAAAATTCTGACAACAATCTGAATAAGTTGGGAAGAGTACACCCACCCCCAAATGAGTATGCAACCCAGCCAGCCTCTTGATACAGCCTTGGGAGATTCTGAGCTATGCCATGCCAGAACTTTTAACCTACAGAAACTTTGAGATAACTACTGGGTGTTGCCCTGAAATGTGAACAAGTTCAAATATGGGAGCTGTTGACAAAAGTTAACATCTCTTGGCTGAGAACTCTTCCTGGAAAGAAAAAAACGTTCAACATCAACGGCACATTAAAGAAAGAAATTACATCACTGTGACGTGCTAGCCTTATTGATTCACATATGGTTAAGTAATGCCAACATTGGAGAAGAAAAACTAATATATGGACTCTAAATAAAGAACTTTTTTTTTTGTTTGTTCTAAGAAGTCAAACATATTCAGTTGAGTGAATACATTCAGGTTTTTCATCTGTAAATTGAGTGATCTGAATTAGATAACCTATCTCTATTCCTCTGTATCTAGAATTCCATGATTTTTGATTCTGAGGAGTCCTGAATCCCAAAGTTTTGAATGATAGGTTGAAACCAGGGACAGCTGTCTTCCTCTTGGTACATTTTAAAAAGCACCTGAAGAGCTAGATTTTTGTCTGGGTCACTCTGCTATCTCTGTGGCCCTGAGCAAATCACTTATTCCCTCTAAGCCTCCATTTTGCTACCTTACAGGATTACTGAAATCACATGTGAGAATGTACGAGGAAGAACTGTGTAAAATCATAAAATGCTAATTATTTTTAAGCCATTATCATCTACCTTTTTGTTATATTCTGAGGTTGGAATTCTAGTGACTTCACCTTGAGAAGAGAAAAAGGTAGTTATAATTTGAAAACATTGAAATGGTCTGGAACTTGTTTTTCTTTTACTTAGTCATAGATTAAAACAATATATGAAAAGATTAAAATAAGCAATTTCCCCTATTTTCACATTTTATTGCTAATGTGATGTTGCCTTTCTTTTGCAAGCCTAGGGAACAAGTGATCACAAGCAATCAGGTCCTCGGTTTAAAAATCTTCTGATTTCAACAGCAGTTAATGACATTCTCATAACTTTAATACCCATGAAAAGATAGACGATTCCAAGACACTGTAGCAGAGAAAAAGATGTAGATGCTCGTTTGCAAAGCATTCACTTTATCTTTTATTAATAGCTCTTGTTCTCTGAGTCTGTTTTCCCCCTATATTTGTCTAATTTCTCTAAGAAAAAAGAGAAGGAAAGAAAAGAAATAAAACAACAATCATAGTAATTATAAGAATTACATTTTTGAAATAGATTTTTAAAATTTACTTTGTTTTAAAATAGGATACATAGAACATTATACATTACCAACAGTGAAAAAGTAAATTATGTTCCTTTTTACTTCCATAGGAGCTAAAGAGAATTTTCCCAAGAGACTTAGTAGTCTTTTTATACAATCATCTCCCTATATATCTTTTGATTTCATAAATTTTAAAAGAATAAATTATCATTTTTCACCCTTAAATGACATTATCGCTAGTAATGAAACATCACTGAAGAGCTTATAAACTTTGAGTAACTTGTGCCATTTCATTGAATATTGTTAATTCAACTAGTTTCAGAATTGCTGTAATTTTATATCTATTTTGTGTATTTTGTGATAGTCAATGATTCAAAAATGTTTCTGTTCAATGCTCACTATGTGCCAGGTACTGCTGTATGTGATAAGATAGAAGTTTTACCTGGGAAAGAATATCAAGGCCTCAGACAAAGGCAATCTCAACTAGCTTTATGTTTGAAAGTGATTATTTAATTACTATGATCTAATGTTTGTATTAGTTTCTGGGCTTCAGAAAGGAAGGCTCCCTGTAATAGATTACTTACTGGAGAGATGACTGACAAAAAATGTTTATCCTTTCCTTTTGGCACCTGTCTAAACTGAAGACTGATGATTGAACACATCATCTGCCTGGCTTTCCACAAGGAATATCTTTCTCTTAGTATTATCATTTGGATTGTACTTGTGAGCAAAATTGTGTAAATAATCACAGCTATGGCCTAAACTAAGGAAGAGAGTCTTTAAAGATTGAGTAAACTTTGCTTCCAAAAATATTGAGACAGATTTCTTTTTTTTTTGTTTTTGTTTTTTGTTTTTTTTTATTATTATACTTTAAGTTCTAGGGTACATGTGCACAACGTGCAGGTTTGTTACATATGTATACTTGTGCCATGTTGGTGAGCTGCACCCATCAACTCGTCAGCACCCATCAACTCGTCATTTACATCAGGTATAACTCCCAATGCAATCCCTCCCCCTTCCCCCCTCCTCATAATAGGCCCCAGTGTGTGATGTTCCCCTTCCCGAGTGCAAGTGATCTCATTATTCATTTCCCACCTATGAGTGAGAACATGCGGTGTTTGGTTTTCTGTTCTTGCGACAGTTTGCTGAGAATGATGGTTTCTAGCTGCATCCATGTCCCTACAAAGGACACAAACTCATCCTTTTTTATGGTTGCATAGTATTCCGTGTTGTATATGTGCCACATTTTCTTAATCCAGTCTGTCACTGGTGGACATTTGGGTTGATTCCAAGTCTTTGCTATTGTGAATAGTGTGAGGCAGATTTCTAATATTCATTTTGTTCAAATTAAATATACTTGACCAGATTCTAGTTTCTAACTCATTTTCATAGACTCATATATTATTTACAACCTCCATGGACAGCAACATAATTTGGGTTTAAATTTGGCAAAGAAATAACTTAAAAAACATATTTGAGCAATTCTGCCTCTGCCAGTTTTGGTTTAGTAAGAAATAGAATGCAGTTGTCAAAATATTTTTTTAAGTTGTTTTCACCATTTGTGGTTCTCAAAACTAATGGATTTTGCTTAATTCTTACTTAATTATATTTTCCCTGGTAAATTTATGTGAAATTTATTGCATATAGAAACTATGCAATTGATAATTATAGCTTTTTAGGTAGGAGCTCAGTCTAGACACTAACTTTGAATCTGAAGCCTGGCAGCACTACTTTCCAGGTTCTTTATGTCCTTGGGCAATTAACTTCTCTGACTCTGTTCCCTATTTTGCAAAACGGGGCTGGGATAGATGTTTAGTAAAGAACTAAATACAGTAACTAGCTTATAGACAAGTGTTTAATTAAATATTCCTTATTGTTATATTTTTATAGATTATTATGTATACCTACTAGATTGAAACATGGTAAATACTCATAAAAAAGGTATTTAAAAGTCATTATAGAGTTTTTTCCAGGGCTTAATTGCTTTGCCCAACATAGTAATGTATTTCAGGCTTTCTCAAATCATTCATTTTTTAAAAAGTTGCATTTATTTTGTCAGTTATAGGAGGGCAAATGATAAATAGCAAGATGAGATCATATATTTAGAGATAGCAATTCCAAATTACTTGAATATTGAGCTTATTTTAGTCTCTGGCAATCTCATATTATACATTTTAAGCAAAGAGTTGTCATTCAAATACAGAAGATAAAATGCGGAGATAGAGACAAAATTGGAAATTATGATTGAGGATTTAAGATAACTTTTTAATGCATTATAGATCAAAGGCTTTCAAGGAGGTCAGAAAATCTTGAGACATTGTCATATATGCAGCCATGATTCAATTTTATTATAAAATAGGGGTTATACAAAAACAAAAAAAATGCAAATAATAAAAAAATTATTGGGTCGAATTAATATTTAATAACTCAATCTTTCTTAGCTGTACTTTTGAGAAAACACAAGAGCCATAAATACGGAGCTCTTCAAACACAATGGATCAGTTACAACTCAGATTGGTGGAAGAAAGCCTTCCCTGCTAAGTCAACTCTGGTTATTAGCCTTTATTTATTTATTCTTAATTTTTGGATCTTTATAAGTATTAAACTCCAAGTTATTTTCTTTGTGCAGTTTTCTTTCTCTGTTATTATGTGTTTACCTATGATTTTCTTTTCATGCATTACATCTATAAGTGATTCCTACCTTGTAATTATTACTATTTCTAAAGAGCAAACTGTGATTCATAAGAAGCTTTTATTTTATGTTTTTGAGAAAAATCCTAGATTATTTTTAATCCATCTATTTTCTCTTTGAAGTAATTACAAAAGGAATTTTATTTTACAAATGAAAAAATAAAGAAGTAATCCACACTTGTCATTAGATAGAAACCAAAATGACAAAATAAAATTACAGATAATAGAAAAGAAAGTAAAATGTCATCCATATGTTTGCTTAAATCAGTTATGCTAATTTGTCTATTTCTGTGAAGTCATTTCATTTGTCAGTGTATAGTTGTTCATGGTATTCTCTAATAATTCTTTTTGTTTGAGGTTGCTAGTGATACCCTCTCATTCCTAAGTTTAGTAATTTCAGTTTCCTTCCTTTATTTTCTTTTGGTAAGTTCAGATAGGTTTGTGTGTTTTGTTAATCTTTTAAAAAAACTAAATTTTGGTTTTGTTGATTTTCTCTTGTTTTAGAATTCTTTATTTCTACTCTAATATGTATTAATTTCTTTATTCTGCCTGCTTTGGGCTTATTTGCTCTTCTTTTTCTAATTCTTAGGGTGAATTCTTAAAGAATTTCTAATTTTTCTTTTTCAATATATGTATTTAGAGCTATAAATTTTTCTTTGTGGAGTGCTGTAGCTTTATCTAAAAAGTTTTAGTGTATTTTTTTTTGTTTTCATTTGTTGCAAAGTATTTTCTAATTTATTTTGTAACATCTTTTTTGATCCATTGGTTACTTAGGAATATGTTGTTTAAGTTTTGACTATTTGTGAACTCTTCAAATTTGCCTCTTATACACTTGTATGTTAATTGCTTGTGATCACAGAACGTACTTTGTATAATTTTAATACTTACAGATTTATTGAGACTTATATTTCCTCTACCATATGATATAACCTGGAGAATGTTTCGTGTGCATTTGACGCAAATGTGTATTCTGCTGATGTTGGTGGAATGTTTTATAGACATCTGTTAGGTCCAACTTTTCTTTTTTTAGATCATTAGAGTTTTCTCTTTCCATTTTGATCTTCTGCCTAGATGTTCTATCCATTATTTAAGTAGGATATTGAAGTCACTAACTGCCATTGTTGAATTATCTATTTCTTCCTTTAATTCTGTCGGTTTTTGCTCCTGTATTTTGGGGTTCAGGTTCAGATGCATATATGTTTCTACTTATATTTTCCTGATGGATTGACTTTTAAAAATCCGTGCACTAGATATATAAAATTATATAAATTTATAAATCATTTTATTTGATACAGTTATAAAATATGTTTATTTCCCTAATAACAATTTTTGCCTTAAAGTACATTTTGTCTGATATTCATAGAGCCTCTCCAGCTGTCTTTTGGTTACTATTTGCATGGTATGTGGCATATATTTTTTCCATTCTTTACTTTCAACTTTTTTGCATCCGTGAATATGAATATCTTTTGTAGTTGAATTATGTCATTCTTTAAACTCATTCTGTCAATTCTTTCTTTTGGTTGGAGTGTTCAATCAACTTATATTTAATATAGTTTTTATTTACAGACAAACCAAATCTTTATGTCAGTTTCCCCTCAAATAAGCAATGGTTAGCCTGTTGGATTTATGCAGGGTTTCCAGATATCTGTTACTTGAAATATTAGTATGTTATTATAGATGAAACACATAGGCAAATGTACATAGATATCAACATCTATACATAATTTACTGTTAAGAAAAATAGGCTTAAGTGAATAATCCACAATTAGAAATTTCAAGTACTCTATCTTTCCACCTTCTGTAGTATGTAATTTTGATGGCCCTAACACTTAACATTATCTTGAATCATTGCTCTCTATATTTAGAAGAGTTAGAATATATTTGAAAAATAAATATGTACATTTGAATTTACTAAAATAATATAGAAATAACTTATTAAATGAGAAACTAAATTTATTAATAAGACTCTATAAACAATTACAATTCACTAATTTATCTTATTGTATCTATTAGTTATTCATAACTTATGACTAACTGCAATTAATTGCCTAATACATACAGCAGTGACTCTGGGATAACATATGAAAATAGAATGTTTTGTATTAGTAAGAGTGGAGTCGAGGGACAGCATATTTCTTTAAGCGTATGATTAAAAAGTCCACTCTATTTAGTCTATACAGTCTGTTTATGATATCTAATTATTTAATGCTCTTTTGTGTATTTTATGTATTTACATAAAATTATGTATTTATATGCTTACATAAAATACACAAAAGAGCATTAAATAATTAGATGTTGTAAACACTTCTAATCATACTCAAAAATAAAAATTGCCTCTATCAGTTCTCCTTAGAATTTTTCATGGATACGTATGATGGATTTGTGAGACATTACTAAGGAACTGTAGGTGATCACTCTCTTGACATCAGCAAGTTGGAAACACTAAGAAATAAAATAAGAATTGAAGTATGTACAGTAGCCATGTATTGACTTCCTAAACAGTGGTTATAACTGGCATAGGTTGGTGGGCACTTTGGTGCTAATGTTAGGGAAGCACACACTTGGAAGATTGACAGATTTTGTTAAACAGGCTTTTGAAGTAATAATGAATATTCAATAAATATTAATTCTATTTTGAATAATTTATGCAGATGCAGAAAGTTTTAGTTCAACAAGTTTTGATCTATGAATAATACATAGAAAACTCTAGGTATCTTTCCATTAGCTATTCTCATAGATTAAATAGATTTGGAAAGAGAAATGAAATAGCAGTTGTTACAGGTTAGTGTTTCGGGGACTGGAATTTACTTATCCAGAGAACATCCATGTCCTCCTTGAAGATGCCCAATGTGTTTGTTACCAGAATTCTACCTGGCAGCAGTTTAGTCCAGAGGAATGCACTCCAGCTGAGGATCGATACTTGTGCCCAAATGCATTAAGTGAAAGCCTGCAGGAACAGTGGCTACTGGCAAAGTATCAGAAATATGAATGCTTTCTAGAAATTGGAAATTTCTAGTTTATGTACACAGTAGAATGTGTTAGACTGTGTATGGAGCTGAGGACACAAATTGACTTGTGACATCCTGGGATATTCATGTGATAATGAGACCAGAGTCTTCAAAGTGGATGATGATTTATTGTGAACAAAATGCAGTTAATCGAATTCAGTTTTAGGTTAGGGTGTGTTAGGCTGGCAGAGTGAACAAGGGCAAAGCTGACACACACACTTGAGAATTGCATCAAATCCAAAACATTACTCCTACTGAAAATGTATAGGAAAAGATATAACAAAAAAAAAGATGTAAGAGGCTAATGATGCTCGGATCCTGGGTCTATATTCTTCTCAAATGACCAAAGTGAAGCTAGTCATGGAACAGGGAGCTTAAGTCATGTATTTATTAAAAGTTACTCTTTGAATAGAGCTTTGAGAGCTCCTGAATCCAGGAACCATTCTGGTTCTTTTCTTTCATATTGTTCCCTGCAAGTTCCAAAAAAGGAGTGTGTAGGATTTTCCCCAAGGTAGTTTGAGAACACCTGGGGTTTGTTTCACAGTAACAGCAGCAAACTTTGCAGCAAGTCCCATGGCAGTTTTGAAATGGGTCACAGCCCCCATTTCAAGCCTACTTAACAGAAAGTTTAGCAAGACTGTAAGTGTTTTAAGATAAACATTTAGCATTTCAAGTTCTTAGGTTTTAAGAAAGTCTTAATCTTCTCTTTTACATAATCTATATGTTTCAAAACATTGAAATCAGTCTCCAAGTATACTGTTGAGATTTTCTACATTGTGTTGGAGATTACATCACCAGCTTCTTTAAAAAGAAACCCAAAATGATTGGCATGAGTAAGTAGCAATAGGTATTTTTTACGTTTTTCATATATCTGTCTCATAGTCTTGAAATTTAGCATTCTACAGGAATATGTGTGTGCTTAATGTTGTGTTTAATGCTTAGCAGTCTTTAACTGTAAGTGGCTGGTGTGAAAACAAATTATTAGCGTGCAGAAACTTAAATGAATTTGTTCCAAATGAAAAGAGTTATTCACCATCTGGTTGACTTTAAGTTTAGGAATCCCATTTAAATAATAAGTTTCTCTCAACAATTTTATTTATTCTCCATAATAACTCCACAATAATATCTCTTTTACCTGGAGAAAACCTAATCAATAATTTTCCCTCTGGAGTTTTTGGCCAAGGGAACTAGATATACAAAAAATGACAGAGATTAAGGAAATGAAATATCAGCGTTATTAATTAATGTAAAAACACGTGATAGCAGCAACACACCTTTTATTCTTGCAACCATCTCCCCTCCCGATCTCCCTCTCTCTCCCCTTACAAGGCTTTGCTGGGAAGCTGTATCACTGATCTTAGGCCTTGGAGCAAATAGAGCATGCCATCTTCCCCTGAACCAAATACTGACTCACATGGTCAGACTTGTCTGCATGAGGAGAGACAGATCTGGATCTGCAGGTCCACTTCTACAATCAGCCAAATAGGTCTGCTTAGTGAGGGCAACTTATAAGAGGAAAGGGCATCCTACTTTAAAGTACAGGAAATAAAGAGGAAGCAGGTCATGGTCTAAGACTTTTAGATCTCTAGTCAATAGACTGACCATGTGAATGTCCCAGATAGATGCTGCTCAAAGGAGCTGAAAATATTCCCTTCCACTAACATGCAAGTAGGGAGAGGGGTTAACTTACCTCTCTCAAAGAATGCAGCCACAAGTAAGGGAAAAATAGAGTTTTTTTTTTTTTTTTTTTTTTTTTTTTTTTTTTTTTTGAGGATGAATAGGCAGCAAAGAGTCTGTTTTCTCTCTTCAAAATCTAATTCTTCACAGGGCAAGCCTCTTTTTATGTAGCTGTAGCAGGCTTGGTTGTCTGATTTTAATTTTGCATGTGATTTAAGATGTGACATCAGTCAGGGCAAAAGGATGTCATGATGGTCCAAATACCAAGACACAGCCTCTGACAGTCTGACAGCAATAGAAGAAAGAACAAAACTACAGATGTAATCTATTAATCCCAAAGCCATATCTGTCAGGTGCCATACTGTGTTGGCAAAGAGTCCCACAAACCTGAGGAGACCCTGAGCTGATGACTCAGTATGTAATAGAATGAAGTTATGATTAGGTTGAAGGCAACAACCCTGCCCATTTAGAAACACTTAAAAAGCAGACTTGAAATCCATATAGCCTAACTCATTTACAAATAAAGAAACTAAGACTGAATATTCCATCAAAGAAACTGAGTTTTCAATAAATTTTAGGAAGATGTTTATACTACATTTCAATTAAAAAATATATATTTTGAGACAGTAAACTCCTGGCCCAAATGGAAGACTTGGCCATACAGAAATGCTCACTAAAGTTGAGAGGGATGAGAGGAAAGAGAGGAGGGAGAAAATGAGAATATGACTACAATGTCCTTGTTTATTTTTCATAATCCCAAATAGAACTTCACTTAACACTTGGCTCTTGGTGGGTCCAGGTATTATTGGTTGATTGAAGGGTGGTATATATGTTGGGAATATAAGCACAAAATTCACAACCTTGAAGGAATTTAAGTTACTTTCAGTTATATTACTGATAGGACCTTTCTTCTTCAATGTGTTTTCCTATTTCTGCCTACATATTATTTAATTGCTGTTGCTTTTTGTTGCACTTTAAGATCTCATAGGAATTCTTCATGGATAAGAGAATAAGGCTATCTTTTTTCTTAGTGAGAAAATTTAGAGTAAATATATATTTCCTAGTTGAAAGCAGTGTTACATGACTCTGAAGGTGAGCAATTCACATTCCGGTACATGTGGATGACATTTTCTATAAATGGGCAGTGGCAAAGCTGTGCTCTAGATTGTAAAACTTACTGGACCACAAATTTTACCAAGGCGATTAGAGTAATTCTTTTCTTAAGATTTATGTTGCTAGAGGAGAAGATGGCAATAAAGTTCTCTATTAAGGTGAAGCTGGGATAGTTTAATTTCATGTTGTTAAAACTTTAGAATCTTATTTTGTAAAAACCCCTGGTGCTGGGTAAAGAGAATTCCTCATTTAAAAGATATCAATCAGAGTGCAATATTTGACAGAGTATTTTTACATTTCTTTGAACTCTGCTTTTGGACTACAACTTGAAAGTAGCTCCCCATGCTGCTTTGAGTAAAATCAGTTTCTACTTGACTAGATATCATTTATATTTTAAAAGTGTGTTTGTAGGAATATATCTACAGATGCTTACAAAAATATTTTAGATTTAATACTTTAGTTTACTTCTGAAAATCCTAAGTTCCATATAATAATTATTATTGCTTTCATGACACCTTTTGAAAGAAAAAACACTCCTGAGTTTACATATTAGGATATCTAAACATTCATTAATTTTTGCAACATGAGACCTAATTTATGAAAGTGCCTACAATCTTGAGTTATATGGGTTCATTAAAACCCACATATGTAGGTTTACACCTCACATAACCTAGTAATAAATGTGAATACAACGTTCTATTCTGGTTTATTTTTATTGTAGTTTCTCTTTAAGTATACACGCAAAACACGTAATATTTTCAATTTGTTTTTGTCTAATTTGCTTTTCATAAGATTTTCAAAATTTAAGATCAATAATATGCTTGAAAATTATGTTTTAAAACTGTTTTTTTGGTCATTATGAACTACCATACATATTATTTGTGAAGCTGTGATAATGAACTTAACTGAGATGTTAAATACTTGTATTTCTCTTAGATC
Organism: Macaca nemestrina; assembly: GCF_043159975.1. Lineage (NCBI taxonomy): Eukaryota > Metazoa > Chordata > Mammalia > Primates > Cercopithecidae > Macaca > Macaca nemestrina. Next base: position 58,224,348 of record NC_092134.1, read on the forward strand.
TTAATTGAGCCTTGAGTATATTTATCTCATGACGTAGCAAATGAGAATCTGAATACAGAGGATATCAATGCACATTCATAACATTGTTACCAGAAAAGCACATTGTTTTTAAACAAACCACCTCCATCTTTTTACAGATGGGATCCTGTTTTAGAAGGCAAGTGTAATTCTGGATTTATTACTAGAAGGAACACATTTCAGTATTGTGGTCTAGAGAGTGATTTGTGGACAAATCATTTGAGTTATATAAGTAGTAAACGTGTGTTTGAACCCTGGGCTTGGAACTTACTGGCTGTGTGATGTTGGGCAAAATATTGATATCATTGCCTGTTTCTAGCAAATTCTAATACTTTTTTTCTAACTGTATTAGTTTGCTAGTGGTACCATAACAAAATAGACTTGGTAGATCAAATAACATAAATTAATTTTTTCACAGTTCTGGAGACTAGAAGTCCAAAATTAAGGTGTTGACAGGTCTGGTTTCTTCCGAGGCCTCTATGTTTGGCTTGCAGATGGCCACCTTCTTGCAGTGTTCTCACAGGGTCTTTCCTCTGTACATGTCCATTTCTGGTGTCTGTGTCAAAATTTCTTCTTATAAGGATGACAATCATATACGGTTAGGGCCTAGCCTTACAATTCTGTTTGAACTTAATTACCTCCTTAAAGGTTCTATCTCCAAATACAGTCACATTCTATGGTACTGGGGGTTAGGGCTTCAACAAATGGATTTTGTGAGGACACAACTCAGCCTATAGTGGTAACTATAAGTGTTTATCATTTATTCATTCATTTATATATTTTTCAGTTAGCACTCACTTTTATAGAACCTACTCTGGGACAGACACTTGTGCCAGGTATGGGGGATTCAAAGATGGTCAATTACTGTCCTTATCCTCAATTAATTCATAGTATAGTTGCAGTGATGTGCAAACTTGACTGAATTACAGAATGACATAAAGCACTTTACAATATACAGACTCTTGAGTGTGTCAGAATCTCTCAGAGTGAACTTGCAATATGTAGTTACAAAAAACTCCCTGAAAGAAATGGCGGTTTGACCACCTCTGATTAAGTGGAAAATACTAATCATATATGTAAGCTGCTTTTTAGATAGTCGAGCTCTTTTGTGTTTGTTAAACCTCCTAGTCGAGCGATGTTAGAATTGAGTTTAAGAGTTTCAAGTGCTTTGTCCAAAATGAACACAGCTGATCTGAGTAAAAGGTGGGACTGAGCCTTCTTCCTGCTTTCCCCCACATTGATAAATATTTAATTATTTACTGATATAATCTTAAGTCACTTGACTTGAGTCCCTAGGGTTCTGAATGCAACAGCCAGTCATACACTGTTTCCAAAGCTGTCAGTAGAATATTTCCTAAGTTTTATCTTAACTTAAGGAACTTTTGTTGGGGGAAAAGCAAAAACTGAAACAAGATCCACACTGTTTTGCAGCTTACAGCTCAGATATGTATTTTTAAACATTTTTAAAAATTTAATTATATATATATTTTTATTATACTTTAAATTCTTGGATACATGTGCAGAATGTGCAGGTTTGTTACATAGGTATAAAAGTGCCATGGTGGTTTGCTGTACCCGTCAACCCGTCATCTACATTATGTATTTCTCCCAATAGTATCCCTCCCCTTTCCCCCGCCGCCCCCTCGACAGGGCCCCGGTGTGTGATGTTTCCCTCCCTGTGTCCATGTATTCTCATTGTTCAGCTCCCATTTACGAGTGAGAACATGCGATGTTCTCGGATATTTCTTAACGGTGTTACACACTTATTTAGCTACTCCTTCTGCCCCTACCAAGGGCTTATATTTACCCCACACTTCCAGGCCTTTTGTAAAGACGTTTTTGTCATCCCTGTTGCATAACTTGAGCCTGATTAGGACAAGACCAAATTATATTTTGTTCAGTATTGACTCTTTAACTTGATTATATTCAAAGTCTCAAGGGACTAAAATAAAATCTGTAGAAGATAACCCTGCTGTTAATAAAAAGCCTCTTAGATGGTCTTTCCCTTTGAAGTGTAACTACCCAGATCCATTTTCAGATAAAGCTTCTCAGAAGGTTTTTTGGGAAAAAAAATCAAAGTAACTTTGTTGGATGAAGCCTTGTTATGGTTTCCTCCTTTCACAAGACCCTGTTTCCAGTGCTTTAAAAGCCAGATTGATTTTTTTTTGAATAAATGTCATGGGAAATGTCATAACCATGAAAAAACCTTGCTTTTGATTTCAAAGAACCAGGCCCTCTTGGTAGGAAAAACCAAAATTACACCCAATGTAAAGGCAAGAGAATGTAGGCTATTACTTTGTTTTGGTTATTAACTAAAAATGTGCAGCTGTTTCCTTTTTTCTCTGAAGTGTATCTAAAAATATGATCTCCAGTAATTTAATTAATGATTTCCAAATATATGTATGGTTTAATTCTTATTAAAGTTGCCCATAAAGCTGTGCAGATAACTCTTTTCCTCCCACTCATGGTCAGAAGTTAGATTCTATTGGTTCTGAAAATTAGAACAACATTTTTTGGCTTATGAAGTAATGATGCTGATTTTATTACTGTTATATTTCACAACTTGAGTTTGGTGGATGACAGTCTTATTCAGAAAACAAATTAATAAACTAAAAGATTGATAAAATTTATCAATACTAAATGCTATGAGACAACACAAATAAGCCTCCTACTGACTTCTATTGACTTCAAATGTAAATTGTGTAAATAAGGACTGTAAGATTAGATCAATGACAAAGTTTTGCCAAATACAAAAGCAACTAAATCAGTGACCTGCCTCAAATGACTTAAATGGCCTTGACATCAATAAAGACTCCCAGCCATTTAATTTAATCTTTCTAAGGGAAAATGTTTTCAGAGGAATATATGAACTGAAAGTCTGTAAAGTTTGAAGTTTCCATTTAAAATGTATTTAAGTGATAATGTCATTGTATTTTTCATTCGCAGCATGGAGTTCAAGCTCCCAGATCAGAGATGCTGCTAATTAAGATAATCACTGTCAGTAGTCATTCAGAGTCTCATTCAGAGTTTAGCATCTTAAATTTCTTTTCTCTAAGGAATGACATGTCTTATTTTTAAAGCTTTTTCCATCACATGGGGACTTTTGATGGCCTTGCTCACATGAAAACCAGTTGATTATATGATGTTACTCAGGCACAAATGACTCATTAAAATTGCTGAACTGTGGTCTTGATGTTTAAAGATGCATGGGTCCAAGGAAGTATATGGATCAAATAACTTCTTGAGGATAAATATATTAGTTAAAGATTGAACTTTGTTACAAGAAACCAAAAGACAAAGCAAGGGCTTTCTTCTGTCTGATTCATCAAGAAGTTCTGAGGTAGATAATTGCTGGTTAAGCAGCTCAGTGATGTCAAAGCTTAGGTTTCTGTGATTCTTTTAGCTTTTTCCTCATAACCACAACATGACTGCTAGAGCTACAGCCATGATATACAGAGTTAAGCAAGAAGGAAGGGCAAGGACTAAGGACAAAAGGCAGAAGGGACAATCCAACAAAAAATGGAAAACTTGCCCACTGAATTTCCTTTACTTTCTTATTACCCAAATCATCCCCAACTTTAAGGCAATTACGAAATGTAGAGTTTTGCTTTGTTTGAACTGTCCTTGACATTGTTGTTCCTAACAAAACTGACGTTCTGTCAGAGAGGAAGAAGGCAGAATGACTATTTGTAAGCAACACCAGGCTCTTCACAGAGGGAAACCAGAGCAGTACTTGGGATTGTTCCCAGATTATGGTGGGGTATCTGTCAATATTTCTTGAGGTAAGTTGATTTATAGTGCATAGTCAATACAGAGTGTTAGTTTTGTCAGTGCTACCCTCTGGCTCATAAATACACTAGCTCTTTACAGGAAAATGACACTACGATGAATTATTTGGATATGATATTATTTGGGTATGATAATGATATAAAGAAATTCTAAATGAATTTTTGGAGCCCAAAACATATTATAGAAATGGTAGGTTGCAAACTTAAATTGGGAGTTAGTTAGAGTTATTTGGGTAGAATATCTGTAGCTATATTAGAGTATTTATTGTGTGAAAGACAGTAGATTAAGTGCTTTAGATAGTTTATAGTTTCGTCTTGCAATAAACCTTCAAAGGTAGGCATCATTTAAAAACAAGGACACTGAGGTTGAAAGAAATTGTCTTTCTTAAGAACACATAGCTAGAAAAAAATCAAGATTTGAATTTAATATCTATTGACTTCAAAACAGGGTCAATAAACTTTTTCTGTAACGGGCTGGATACTAAACATTATAGGTTGTGAGAGGCATATGCAATTCTGCTAGCTTGAAAGTAGCCATGGGCATTATGTAAAAGAATGAGTGTGACTGCGAACCAATAAAACTTTATTTATGTGCACTGAAAATTCAATTTCAATGACATTTCCTATCCTTTTTCTGTGTCATAAAATATTTTTCTGACATTTTTTCAACCATTTAAAATGTATACATAATTCTTATCTATAAATTGTATCAAAAAATGGTCAGAGAGTCAGATTTGGCCCGTGAGTCATAGTTTGCTGACTCCTGCTCTAAGTCGTATGTGTTTGACCTTGGTGCTATAACTAGCAACTATAGACACATCAAGCTGACATTTCCAGGATGTCTGCACTCTTTGGGCTGTGATATCTCTACTCTCAAAAGCTCCGAGGTAGAAATAGACAACTTTCTCTCCTGGTGACCTGAAATCAGACTGTTGGAAAATTATTTCTAAACAATGAAGCCCAACTCCACTTCCTTTAAAGAAACTGTGCCTCATTGTAGGTACTTGTCTTTTGTTTATGCTTCTATCTGACAATGTTTTCTCTCTTTTATGTATAGTCCCATTTCTTTGGGAATTTAAATTGTCATCATCTGTAAATGATACCCACTTTGAAGCCTTATTGTGAGACAAACTGATAAACTGTATCTAAAGCATTTAGTTCAGTATTTTGCACTTCCTTAACCTTGTCATTAGTGAACTGTGCTCTGCTGCTCTTCAGCTGCTTGACCAATGTCTAATTCATTAATTCATCTTCTATTCTTTCTCTTGCTAAGCACCCTCTCTAGTTAGGGCCACCTGTAGACTTAACAAGCCTTCTCATTTTCTGTTATCAGTGGGCAAATGCAGTACATGAACTCTAATAAAGATTAGATATTAATTTTTGCCAACATAAAGTCAAATTATCTTCATTTTGTCCTACTCTTGACTCACAAACTGATTTCGAAGGAAATATGCATTAATTGGCTAAAACTCAGTACAATCATGCTTGTATTATTGACTTCATTCTCTTGAATGATGGCAAGTTTATTTTTCTTCTTACTTTTTCCTGACATTTGTTTACAGCTTGTTTTAAGACTAACTTTTGGGGGAATAAATTCTTATTCTTAGTTTTGCCTTGTTTCTGCTTTGTTTCACTACCTCCAAGTTAGCTGTTAAATAGTCTAGTGCTTGAGAAAATTTTAATTCATTACAGACATCATAGAATACAATTTACTCAGTTTATAAAATCAGGCCCTAATCCCATTTGCACATCCAACTTATGCATTGATAGTTATATTGCAATATTTGAGCCACAAATTTGTGCAGGCATGATGAAGAGGGGCATTTTTTTTTCCCTTGGGAGAAAGGGTTGACAGACAAGATTGAATCTAGAATTTTTTATTTTCCCTGTATTTCTGTGAGCACCAAACCGTTTGGTGATAGTCATGAAGTTCTCTTTATACTAAGAAGGTAGCACAGTATATCAGTAAAAAAGTGTGTTGAAACTTGAAAAATACTTTTTTATAGGCTCAATAAAGACAGAGCATTGGCAGAAAAAATTAGTTTTTCAAAATGTCCAAAAATGTAAAAGAAATCTTTCATGGCAGTTACTGTGTTGTAACTATTGTAGAAAGCCACACGACTTTTCTATTATCTATTTATATACTGTGTATTTAGTTTTATAGCACCAGTACCATGTACCATATGATTTATAAAATGACATCAAATGAAAATAACTCAGAATTATAAAAGCTTCATGTGATTTTTCTTTCCTACTTATTTGGGTGACCAGCTCACACATTTCATGACTCAAAACACTTCATTGCCAGTCAGATTTCTTTTTAAAAATATGATGGCATCTATGTATGCTGTAGCAGCACAGATGGTATTGGGGAATTTAGTGAGTCTGATTTATTGTAGCTTATCTTTTGCTTGCTACAAATGCCAGTGGGGATGAGTCCTAGATGCCTGACATTTGCCAAGGTGTAAAGACTGAATAGAATGAAATCTGCTGAACCTCCATGAGGGCATCAGGCTGGGAGTCTAGAAATAGACAACTTTGAGGACAGGTGTGATGATCCCTGGAAAGGAGAACTCAACTAAGGTTTCCTAAATCTCAGCTGCTCACTCTATAAAGCCAGTTTTGTATCAAAAATATTGCTTGTTTGAGATGCCAGTATTTCAAAGGCTCTCATCCAAATCTTCCATAAACACTTCTCCTGATACAGCAAATGTGATAGTTGCATGTTTTGCTAAATAAATAAATATCATAGACAAGAGGGACCCCCAAGGAGCCATCTACTTCAGCATGCTCTCTCTAGTCAGTCCTATCATGAAAGCACTCAATGGAATAGAAACATATTTCTTTTTTAGTCCCAATAGTAAAATTTTATTGAGAAATATATTATACTAATAGAGTGTGTAAAATTATAGTTGACTCTTGAACAATGTGAGTTTGAACTGTGAAGGTCCACTTACACATAGTTTTTTTTTTCTATAAGTACGCTGAACGTGCCTACCTCTCCTGCCTCCCCTTCCACCTCCTCCACCTCTTCTGCCTCTGCCATCCCTGAGACAAGACCAACCCCTCCTGTCTTCTGCCTCCTCCTCAGCCTACTCAATGTGAAGATAATGAGGCTGATGACCTTTATGATGATCCCCTTCCACTTAGTGAATAATAAATATATTTTCTCTACATTTTTCTTAACAGCATTTCTTTTCTCTGGCTTGCTTTATTGTAAGGATACAGTATATAATACATGTATAAAATATGTGTTAATTGTTATCAGTAAGGCTTCCAGTCAACAGTAGGCTATTCATTTGTTTTGCAAATACATCTTTAAAAATTATTATTATTATAGATTTAGGGGATGCAAAGTGCAGTTTTGTTAATGGATATATTGCATAGTGGTGAAGACCGGGTTTTTAGTGTAGCTATCACTAAGCATTATACATTGTACCCATTAAGCGAATTTTTATCTTTCAGCCCCTTCTCACCCTCCCACCCTTCCAAGTTTCCTATGTCTGCTATTCCACTCTCTCTATCCATGTGTACACATTATTTAGCTCCCACTTATAAGTCAGAGCATGCAGTATTTGGGGGAGTCAAATGTTACATGTAAATTTTCAACTGCATGGGGAATTGGCACCTATAACTCCTGGATTGTTCAAGGGTCTGCTGTATACACATACTTTAAGAAAAATGATAAAATAAACATCATTGCTACCTCCCGCAATCTATGAAATAGAACATTACATGTACCTTAGGAACACACTGTGTCTTCTTCCCAATCACATGTAGCCATCTCTTATTCTAAGTGTCTATTATTCCAAACGGCATTCCTAAACAATATATGGTTTAGTGTTGACTTTTTGTGGACTTTAAGTTAATTAAGTAATACAGTATTTTTTCTCTGAATTTACTTCACGATACCTAAAAATTCATCCATGTTTATTGTTGCCACTTTTCCCACTGTCTCCCCTTGTGCTTTTCACGTTGCCCCCAGTCCCAGTCATTTTGGGTGAATTGAGTTTTTAAATTTATGTTGTCATCGTATATTTCGCCTCTAATTTTTGACTGTTGTATGTACTACAACTGTTTTTCTAGTAATTACCTTCGCACATATCATATGCATACCTTACTTGAGGCTTCCAAATTATTGATTCATAATGTATTGCCTTGAGTCTTCTCCCTGCAGCAAATCAAATACCTTAGAATTCTCCAACTCAATGACCTTTACAACAACTTATATATTATTATTTTTGAGAACTTTAATTCTGTTTACTTCCCACCCCAAATGAACATACAATTAGTCATTTTTACTGGTAATTTATATGATTAATGTTTGTTTAGATTTACCTACATATTTACCAATGTTCTTATTTTTTTTCCACCTTCAATCTTACATCTGGAATAGTTTTTCTTTGCCTTGAAGGATATAAATAAAAATTTCCTTTAGTGAAAGTGTTTTTCATTAACTCTTAATAATTACTTGTGGAAAAATGACAAACATACAAATACTTCAAATATACACATGGAATTTATGTTGACAATTATTTTCTCTCGGTAAACCAAGGGAACCATTCTTTTTTGGTTTCTATTATTATTTGGAAACCAGTTGTTTTAATCACCTGTTTTTGTTTTTGTTTTTGTTTTGTGTGTGTGTGTTTTCTTTTTTGTTTATTTTAAGAACTTTTTATTCATTTTGATACTCTTTTTTTTAACTATGATGTGTTTAAATATGTATTTCTTTTTATCAGTTCTGCTGGAGATTCATAGAACTTTCTCAATCTGAGGATTGAGTTGTTCAGCTCTTCTCCGGGAAATGTCACTGGCTTTACTGTATTTCTTTGAATAGCATTTGCTCCCCTTTCTTTTTACTGGACACTTTCTAAAACTTTGGTGTTTTTTATTTATAGCAATTAGTTATAGGTTCTAATATATATATTAGACTTTCTTCCACTAACTGTATCTTGCATTCTTTTTTACATATTTTCTTTCTCTTTGACCCTTTCTACTACATTCTAGGTAATATCTCAGATGTTTATTTCAGTTCACTAATTTTCTCTTAAACTGATGTTTTTAGAGTCGCCCTGTAAAAGAAATTTAAATTTCATTATATTTTTTACTTTCAGTTCTGTTTGGTTCTTTTTCAAATCTGCTTGATTCTTGATAATACGAAGTGTTACCTACAGATCTAATTGCTTTAAATGTATCAAATAAGTAGATGATAATTCCAATAATTTCTGTCTTTTAAAATTTGTGTCTTATCTATCTTCTCTCTCTCACACACATACATGTCAATCACTATACTACATTCTTTATTCTTCTGGTTCTCATTTATGATGACTCGGTTTTTATTCAGGTTGTGAAATTTGACTGTGAGCTATTCGTTTCTCTTAAAATTTTTATCTTTGGGAATTCTTTGAAGTCTGTTTTAAAGTTGAGCTGCTCCAAAGAGGATTTGCATTTTTTTCTTTGCCAGACAACTGGCAGTGGGCCAACCCAATTTAGCTTTAGATTAAATTCTCCAAACGAAGACCTTGATACTGTACAGGTAGTGTGAATTCCAACTGCAAACTTGTATGAAGACTATTCTGTGGTTACAGATTCTTAGGGGAGGATTTTATTTTTCTCTTCATCCACAGTCGGAATCTACACAGTATGTCTGTTTGATATGGAAGGGTTTCATTTACAAATAAAGGGTTTGTTTCTCCTATATTTAATTTTCTGTGCAAGGTTTTTCTATTAGTTTTCTTGCATCATGAAGGCCTTGGGCTTTGGTGAGCTTGTATCTCCGAGCCCGTCCAGTTATCAAAATGGAAATTCAAAATCTTTTGACTTCAGGCAAAAACTGTCAAGATAAAAATCAGTTTTGTTATTTATTCCTCTTCCAGATTTTATGTAGGGCATTTAATCCACCATACTAATGGAAGTAGATATCTTAAGTGTTAATTCAAGAACCGTGAGAGCATAGAAATGGAATCTATCTCTAAATTTTACTTTAGGATTTTGAAAGTTACATTTTTACATAGCTGAGTTCTTATAACATTCATTTTATTCTTGCAACCATATAAAGAAAAATCTAGTTACAAAAGTATTGTTGACATTCAGAAGAGTGTTATTTATTAAAAGTAAATATGTAAAATATTGACATATTTGTATTAAACATAACTATAAAATCTTGATTAGAATCATGTAATATTTAATTTCTGTAGACTGCATTTCATAGTATAGGCAGATATATGTTTGAGATGTTCTTGCTTTGATGGTGCTCACAGTCTAGCAATGAATAGCTATGCAATAAAAAAACAATATAATGCCAAGGAAGTATTGACGGTGCTTATAGGAAAGATCAACTTAGTCTGCCTATGGGAGTCAAGGAACTCTTGAAAGTGGACTTTTTAAGCAAAAGTGCTCATGATTAAAGAAAGAAAAAAAAAGTGGTCTTGAAATTTGTGTATTGATAGACATTTACCAAATAAATAAATCAGGGCTGGTGGTGATGGTTCTAGTCTGCAGGCTAGAGTTTCTACAGGAATGGCAGTGTGATATATTTTACAGAACTATGAGCTCACTATTACTGAAAAAGACAAAGTGTATTAGTGTGACGGATGAGGGTGTGGTGAAAAGTAAACTATTAAGCAGAGGTCACTGAGATTATTTTATTTTTCTGAGTCATCCAAATTATTGAGAATACATTTCTGAATTTTTGTTGTAATAAAGGAATTTTTTGTGTCCTATGAATAAAGCTTGCATAGGAATATGTATTTAGTAGAAATGAGTGATAGCAGGCTCTGGATAGAGGTGCAGAATGTCAGCTTATATTCAAGGTTGTATAATCGAATGACTTCAGGAGTCACAGGCAATGGCTTATTGTAAAATACCAAAGAGTTCTGGACACTTTGGCAAATTAAAATGTCCATGCCTAACCTAAGCATGTTCAAATTTAGTATTTTAAAAGCACTGACTCTGTTGGTTGAAAAAAATGGAAACTTTTACTGAATTTGTCTCAATAATCCTCCATTGCAGCCCTTAGCTAAGTGCCCAAGATTTGAGTAAGAAGATGTTGAGTTTTTTTCAGTCTAAATTTAATAATTATATTTATGTATTTTTATTTATTATACTCCTTTCATATTATCAGGTAATTATACTAGATTTTTTTTTCAAAGCAGGTAATTAAGATCCTTTCAGTGTTACTTTAAATTCTGGGACACAATTCAAAAGATAAATTAAAACAAGCATTGGCTATTTATTGTATAAATGTTGAGCACTAATGAAGATTAAACCAATCAATGGTTACGTTATATACACATAAAATGATTACTACATTTAATGGCACTAATAGTTACTAAGATGTGAGAAAATGGAGATTCTTACATACTGCTGGTGGAAGTTAAAATTGTTACAATTGCTACGCAGATCAAGTTATCAGCAATCATTGAAGTTGAGGAGGCACATATCTTATGTCTATTTCTATTTCTAGGTATGTATCCTTGAGAAATTCATGCACCTGCACAAACATGGTGATTGTTGCACTATTTTTAATAGCAAAAATATGAAACCAATCTATTTCAGAGATGGATTAAATAAATAAAGCATGGTTTACACATATACTAAACTATTCCACAGCAGTTAAAATTAATAAACCAGACCTACTTTTAATAACATGTATACATCTCAGAATCAAACTGTTCCATAAAAAGCAATATTCAAATGAGCAGCCAGAGATGTCAATTATACAAATTATTTAAGTCACATAAAACTGTAATACATATTGTATCTCTTTTTTTTTGGTGAGTATATCTGTATGTTAAAAATCTCTGCATGGGAATGAAATAAACCAACTACAGGATAGTGATTATCTTTGATGAAAAATAAAAGTCAGTAAGATTGTTGCCTGTAATCTCAGCACTTTGGGAGGCCAAGGCGGGCGGATCATGAGTTCAGGAGATTGAGACCATCCTAGCTAACATGGTGAAACCTCGTCTCTACTAGAAATGCAAAAAATTAGCTGGGCGTGGTGGTGGGCGCCTGTAGTACCAGCTACTAGGGAGGCTGAGGCAAGAGAATGGCGTGAACCTGGGAGGCGGAACTTGCAGTGAGCAGAGATCGTGCCACTGCACTCCAGCCTGGGCCACAGAGCGAGACCCAGTCTCAAAAAAAAAAAAAAAAAAAAAAAAGGTTGGTAAGGTTGTAAGACTTTAGTTGTAGCTGTAACATTTTATTTCTTAAACAAAATAAACAACAAAAGAAAAAGATCTGAAACAAATATAATATAAAAGTAATATATATTAATTCTAGATGGACATAAAAGTGTTTATTTTACCATATTCTATGTTTTTCTATATTTTCAAAATATTTCAGTTAATTCTCCTCCCCACCCAAAAAATCTTAGTACATATATATAGCACTATTTACCAGAATATACAACAAGAAGACACTAGAAATTATCTTTCTACTATCTTTGACACTGATTAAATGTTTTAAATTATTACCCCCAGTTTTAGCCTCAATATGAAAATAAATATGAAAAAACATAACAGATGATGATCAAGGAATGGTTGAAACTGTATATTAACTGGGTCATATAAAATAAGATTAAAAATGTAGAAAGACTTTGAAAGTAATCATTATGCAATTCTTACAAGGATAATGTCATTTTATTTTTTACAAAAGAAAAGAAAATAGGATATGAGCTTAATGTAGCTGGCTTAGACCCAATATGTAAATAAACAGAAGCCAACGTAAAATTTATAGAGCTTTATTTATTTATTCGTAGAAATCATTTGGCCCAGGCATTTTAAACTTGGGGTTGTTTAAAATTCTATGCTAAAGAGAACATGGGGAAGTGTTAAGAAGCACTTGCATCTCCTGAAATTTCAGACATAAATTGTTTGAGATACTCTTTTTTTTTGGAGAGGATCCAAAGTTTTTACTAAGTTAAGACATAGACCAACCCTTTGAGCTTGGAAACGGGAAAATTGAGGTGGGCCGATAAATGACTTGGTTCTGAATTTATAACTGGCACACAGATGTTGCAAGGCTTTAGCCTTCTGGCTCAGTAATTTTTCCTGTAAAAAGACACAGTGGATCAGAGCAGGTCTAAAATATCCTCAATGGATTTGTGAGAATCGCATTGCTGGCTCTATAAGCATAATCCCTTTTTTCTTTTTACTCTCTCATCCACTTGACTGTAAGTTTAATGAGATTTGGAGTTGGTGAGGAACTCTGACTATTTCGATTTTGGAAAGACTCTACTTCCTGAGTCTTGGTGATGTAATGTCCATGTCAAAAGGAAGAAACCGTTCACTGTAGACAATTCACAGTTTGAACACCAACTGGAATTTTGATGGCCCAGTGATGTTAATAAAGTATTTACAAAGTGTAAGTATTTATAAGGTTAGGCTATAAATAAGGACAAATTAAAATGGTGAAGAAACTCTGGAATGTATTTTCGGTGTGTTGTACATATATATATGCATACACACACATACACACATACACCCACATTCACAAAAATGTGTGTATATATATTTTACAGACAGAGTGTTCCTATGGTTCCCAGGCTGGTCTCAAACTCTTGAGGTCAACTGATCTTCCTGCCTTAGCCCCCCAAGTAGCTGGAACTACAGGCATATGCCACTACACTTGCCTATGCAAGCATAGTTTGGAGTTCTAGTGGCCCTAATTTAGTGCAGTAGTCAACTACTTAATAATTTAATGAATAAAACATTAATGTACTAGTGGGACAACACTCTACTAATTCACCGATTATATCTGCTCTGTCACATGATGTGAATGCATGATGAGCCTACCGTGTTGCATTTTAAAGATATGTAAGGAATATACCCATGTCTTCCAATAACTTGTATTTCAGAATAGTTAGTGCCCTGAAGATGCTTATGACATACTAATTTTTTAAAAAGATAATTGATTTAAAAAGTCATAATGGTTAATATTCATGAGGCAATACATATGATGAATCTATCTTTGTATAATAAAACTAGTATTCTCGTTTTTTTCCCCTTTTGGTGGCAAGTGAAGCTATTATAATTATTAATACAATGTCAGTCATATAACAATGGATGTTCACCATGAATGATGATGTTTTCCTAGGTAATCTTCACTCCCATGAAATGATCTTTACCTTTTGTGCGTCATTTTTATTATCAGATAAAGGATATGTCTGCTTGCATATTAGAAAAAATATTGCTGACACTTAGTTTTACACATCTAATTAAAACTCCCATCAAAACAAATTATACATAATAGGAGCTTTCAATCTGAGTTACAGAAGATTTTGTGTAAGGTTTTCTATTATTTTTACAGATAGAAGCAAAAGTCATGGTGAAAAATACAACTCACTAGATGTTTTTTAAAAATACAGTCTACAATGAGATCACTTGGACTCGGGAAGGGGAACATCACACACCGGGGCCTATTATGGGGAAGGAGGAGGGGGGAAGGATTGCATTGGGAGTTATACCTGATGTAAATGACTGGTTGATGGGTGCTGACGAGTTGATGGGTGCAGCACACCAACATGGCACAAGTATACATGTGTAACAAACCTGCACGTTATGCACATGTACCCTAGAACTTAAAGTATTAAAAAAAAAAAAAGATATCTCCAAAAAAAAAAAAATACAGTTCTAGAAAAGGAGAGGCATGAAGAATAAACACGAGAATCCAGGATCAAATGACAGTGGGAAATTTAATGTCATAAAATCAGGGATTTGTATTAGAACCTTTTTGATTAGATGAATGTCAAGGAGAGCTCAAGATCAAAGACAGGTCCTGTTATTCTAATAACAGGCATGTAGGGCTTGAATCTGAAGATAAGTCAGAAAGGGCAGGGGGCTAGAATCACATCCAGATCAGTTATCAAATGCAGTGTCTACTTTGCTAGTCAGGTGTGGCAGCTGAATGAAAAGCAAAATAAATGACTTGTTGTAAGCCGCTAAGTCTTGCAGGTGGTTTGCTATATTGGATGTAGAGTGCCTGTTTAATCACTGATAGCTATCAGTGATACCACTTATTCAAAAGGGCTTCAAAAACTGTTCAGCACACAGATTCTATTTTTTTATTATTATTATTTTCTTTTCAAAGCTTCGTTTTTGACTTGCAAATGACAAGTCTGTATAAATAGCATAATGAGAAATTCACATTTACAGATTTGTGCTTTCTGGGACCACAATTGTCTTATCTTTTTGTTTTGTTTTGTTTTTAATCATGAAGTCAGACTGTTCTGTGTTCAAGTCTTAGGTTAGCCATTTAAGGTAGGATTTTGGACAAATTATTTAATCTTTCTCTGCTTTAATTTTCTCACCTATGAAATGGAGCTGATAAGTCCCTTGCCGGATTTTTAGTGGCAGTTGTACAGGAAGTTTATAAAGATTAGGTAATCAACTTCTAGAGTCTGACCTGAATTTGAATTCAGGTATTCACACTTACTAGTTGTGTAGCTCTAAGCAAGTAACTTAACCTCTCTAAGACCTAATTTCCTCATTTATAAAATGAATACAGTATGAGTGAATACTAAGGCAGTATATTTTTGTGAGGGTGAAAGAAATAACACATAATTTGCTTAGCACAGGATGACATGCAGTAAATGCTCAATACATGTTAGTTGTTGTTTATTGTTTGAATGACGTTAGATGATACTACATGTTAGTTATTGTTTATTGTTTGAATGATGTTAGATGATACTTCAAAGCATGTAATAATTTTCTACTCTGGTACATAGTAATACTCAGTAAAGATTATTGTTCATCTCTCAACCCTGTCTCAGGACCATATGGCTTATCCAATACACTATACTACATTAATATTAGCCACAACATTACTCAAACATGGAAACATCGCTTTGAAAGTAAAAGATAGATTCAAATTCTGAATGATTATGATAAATGAATAAATTTTTTAAAATGGAATGCTTAAATGGGAAATCATTGATTCTTTCTGAATAAAGGTGAAGAAGAGCTAGCAGTGTGAGTAAGAGAGTACATATTAGTTAGAAATTAGTACTGTTAGGAAAAGTGCCAGCACATCATATTTAAAATCAAAGTGTCCAATAATTACTCTCACTACTACTGTAACTACTACTTGCTTTTTTATACTAGTTACTGTTTTAAACTCATTTAAAGAAACTTTATCGATGTATTTAATCCTCAAGATAATCTAATGTTGCAGAGGTTAACTTTGCATTATAGTTTTCTCCGGTTAATCACAACTTAGGATAAAGAAGCCTCACTCCCTAGAGATGGGTATTGACATTTTTGAGAGAATTTAGAAGAGTGCAGTGAAAGTGGCTGAAGGGTTTGAAAACAAAACATTTGAGGGACAGGTTAGAAAACTGCAACTTAGCCTAAAGAAGGGAAAAATAAGAGATGTCTGAGAACGGCCTTCAAGTGTATGGAGGGTTATGCAATTGTGTGAAGAGAGTAACCAGTTTTTATCCAGTTTGCCTAAGGACAAGAGCAAAGAAAATGAGCCCAAGTTTCAGCATGAATAGCAGAAGTTAGAAACAAGAAAGGTCTTTTCCACAGTGAGAACCATTGTTTACTAAATGGTGCTAATGGAAGAGATGGCTATTTTTTTCCTTCACTTTTTTAAAGCATAAGTTTTGTTTTGTTTTTGTTTTTTTTTTTCTTGGCATGATACTAAATGGTGTTCTGGAGGAAATAGAAAATCTCTCAACTTCTTTTCATCTTCCTGAGTCTATGACATTAATCATTACATTAAAAGTTTAATAAATTATGCATCTCCACTTCTAATCTTTAACTCACTGAAGTCTATCATTATTCTCTTTTTTTTCTTTTTTGCCCATTATGTATCAGATATTCTTTTTTGTCTGCCTGCCTTTTGGTTTTTCCATTTATTCATGAGGAGACACGTATCCCAAATGTGTTTCCACAGACACAAACCTTAAAGGATATTTTTTAAAGTGATAAAATTTAAATCAATCAAATTTATTACATGGTAGCAAACAAGATCAATGTTCAAGGGAAGAAAGACATTGATAAACTTAGTTCAAATTTATTTTTATAATTCTTTACTATTTTAACTCTAACTTTCACTATTAAATTACTTATATTTATATGATTATTTGCCATTTACAAAATAATTATCATATACATTTGATAGACTGTAATATTAATAGTCCCTGACAAATCACACCTATCTATCCACATTTTTTGTAATCTCCTTCCCTAATGATCCTCGACTTGGCCATCTGACTTACTTTGGCCAGTTGGATATTAGTAAATTTGATGCAAGGAGAGGCTTGATAGATTCTTACGTGATGTGACTTATGCTCTTGATGTATGCTGGAGAAGTTATGTGAAGAACAGAAGTGCCCAGAAAAAAAAAGTCCAGACATGTAAGTGAGAACACTGCCCAACCAAGCCCAGTAGATCCCCCTCACGACTGACCACAGGGGAGACCATTAGGGGAATCTCTCAGCTAAACATTGTCCAAATTGCAGAATCCTTGGTTAATATATGATTCTTATTCTGATGCTTATATTTTAGGGTGGTTTGTTATGCAGCAATAAGTAACTGACATACATATTGCCCTTTGATGCCCCTATCAAGGCTATGAAGCAATTAGGGAAGATATTGTTGCCTCAATTTTATATACATGGAATTTATGGCTGAAATACATGTTTGCTCTTAGTTTTTCTTCTACTGCAATACTTTATTAATCCCTCTGGCTGGTTTAGAAGAAAAACAAAGTCTCATAATTATGTTGTCACAAGGTTCTTCAGAAATTAAGAAAAAGACAAAATTATAAATCATGCTTTCAAAATCAAATATTATTTTATTTTATAGTTGAAAATATGGCCTTAGCATATTTCTGCTTAGACATCTCCTTGGTGCTGGAGAAGAGTTATAATAGCCACCGCCAGAAAATGTATTTAGAGAAAGAGAGAGAAAGCCTGAGTCAGGGTAATATTTATGGATATGGAAAAGCAGTTAGAATTGAACTAAATTCACTCAAAAATTCTTGTTCACATAAGAAAATTTCATCCTCAAACGTGATCTCCATTTCAGGGAAAATTTTGCATTCTTCATGCTGGTTGCCAAATTGTTACTTCACTCGCTGCTGTTTTTAAAGCAGAGCATCGCTCACAGTTTTATCGGCTTATCTTTAGCCATAATTCACAGCTTCCATTGAAGAAGAGGTAAATTTTTGGTTCGTGTTTTATTCTTTTTCACTTCCTTTCCAAGGCATGGCCTTATTATTATATCTGGGCCAAGCTGGATGCTTGAAGTGACTGCTTTTTTCGTGCAGCTAAATGAAATGAAATGAGTTGGTTATTTTAACTCGAAAGAGAGCAGAGGCAGTCAGGCTGATCTTAAAGATGTAGACAGTAAATAATGTGATTTATTAGGTCCCTGAGGTCTCTAGGACCTCATGCTAGAATGCCTTCATTTCTTTGGCATTTTCTCAGGTGAGTAGTACTGGCACCTTCTCTACCGGTATTCCATTTTCTTTTTTTCTTCTTTCTTTGTTATTATTATTATTGTTTTTCTGACACAGAGTCTCACTCTGTCACCCAGGCTGGAGTGCAGAGGTGCAATCTCGGCTCACTGCAAGTTCCGCCTCCCGGGTTCACGCCATTCTCCTCCCTCAGCCTCCCTAGTAGCTGGGACTACAGGCGCCCGCCACCAGGTCTGGTTAATTTTGTTTTTGTATTTTTAGTAGAGAAGGGGTTTCACCGTGTTAGCCAGGATAGTCTCGATCTCCTGACCTCGTGATCCGCCCTTCTCGGCCTCCCAAAGTGCTGAGATTACAGGCGTGAGCCACCGCACCCGGCCCAGAATCCCATTTTCTTATAGGTAAAGCATCTTTGACAACCCCTTCTGCTTTCAATTCCTTCTTCCAATTTCTTGCCCAAACTCAACTCAGTAAATAGAATAAAAACATACCTTGTTCTCAAACTTTACTGTACATTAGGATCACCTTGGAAGGCTGTTAAAATATGGACATTTGCTCTACTATAAATATTCTATTAAATGAATTTCCTGGGGTGTCCAGGAATCTATTTTTTAAAATATTTATTTTTAGTTCTTTAAGTAAGCACTCAGGTGATTCTGAAACAGGTAGTCTAAAAACACACTTTGTAACCTCTGGTCTACTTGCATTATTAATCTCCTGTTCCAATTGGTATTATTAATGAACACATATATATATAAAGATATTTTAAGGCTGATGATTAAGAGAGTGAGAACAATCAGTGGTAGAGCTTTTTGTAGTGGGTACAAGATGAGCAAATGGTTCTGTGTACAGTGGATTTTTTTCCCATTGGCAAAAGCAAAATGCAACAGCAAAAATGCAGGTAGTTGCTGTGCTCTGGTGCCAAGAAATACTTTAGATATGCAATCCTCCTAAAATAAGCATTATTTTAAAAATGAAATTAGCAGGATTCTGTTTTTGTCCAGGTCAGTGAGTCAGTCCATGTGAGGCCACAGCATGGGTAACTGTTGATCAATGACAATCCACTCTAAGCAGCCACTATATTTCCATGGTGGGCTTTCAGAAATGCTCATAATCTTGATGAATTAGATTTTTCTCTTTAGGAAGTGAACTCAATGCTGTATCTTCATTTTGGTAGCTATTAAAATGATGTGAACTGCTAACAGGCACACTTCTTGTGTATCAAGGTTAAATCAGAGGTACTGATGTGCTGTTCCTTCCCAGGCTGAAGAATTGAGAATATTTGATGGTGATGAATATTTCTTAATGAAAATGTAAACTGAGAAAGGGAATCTAAACTGACTTTATGTCTTACTTATATAATTTTTTGTTTGTTTTAAAGGTCATATTGACTGTAAAGCTTTTCTTGTTCGGAAATATGAATGATCTGTATAGAAAGGTTTTGGGCTTAAGATACACGTACAGACAGTGCACATGCATAATTTGGGACATAATATTTTGGGGCAAAATATTAAATATAACACTGCTATTTTTAATGGATGTGATTGTCATTATTTCTTTTAACCATTTTGTTTTTTAAAGAAACATTGTCAGTCCATGTTTTCCATGCTCTGATGAAGAATTTGGTTATATGACAGATGAAAACACAAATGTGTATATGTGTATACAGTATGTGCAGCCATTCATAGAATCTTGGAACTTTGGGAAGAAGTCAGGAACACAGATGCAGTTGTAAAATGTCTTTATTATGTGTATAGGTGGTAGTTAAAACCAGTAGATTATATGAGATTTCTTACAGCAGAGTGTAAAGAAAAAAGAGTTGAGGATGAGATCCTTGAGGAACTGGTATTTATAAGACAAAAAAAGAAAAACATCTACTGATGCATATTTAAATGTCAATGAGGTAGGAGAGAACTAGGTGAGACAGTATTTTGAGGGCCAAAGAGAAGAGAGAAGAGAAGACCTAAAAGTGTCTGTTAGATTTTGCAAGAGATGGTCACTAGTGGATTTGGCAAAGCTATTTTCAAAAGGTACTGATTGTGGTGAGTTGAAGAAGAGCTGGGAGGGAATAAGAGGAAAATAGAGCAGGTTATAAGTGCAAATTTGACAAGGAAAGAGGAGAGAGTGTGGCAATGGATTGGGAATGTTGTGGTGGGAACATGCAGAGTAAAGCAAAGGTATTGCTTGATTTTAGAGAATGGGAGGGACTTTGTTGAGTCCTTGTCTGGCTTTGGTATTAGGGTGATACTGGCTTCATAAAATTAGTTAGGGAGGATTCCCTCCTCCTTGATTTTTTGGAACGGTTACAGTAGGACTGGTACCAGTTCTTCTTTGTACATCTGGTAGAACTCAGCTGTGAATCCATCTGGTCCTGCGTTTCTTTTGTTATTGTTGTTGGGAGATTTTTATTACTGATTCTATCTCATTACTCATTATTGGTCCGTTCAGGATTTATAGTTCTTCCTGGTTCATTCTTGGGAGGCTGTATATTTCCAGGAATTTATCCATTTCCCCTAGGCTTTCTAGCTGGTGAGCATAGTTGTTCATAATAGTCTCTGAATGATCTTTTGTGTTTCTGTGGTATCAATTGTAATTTCTCCTTTTTCATTTCTGATTGTGTTTATTTGAATCTTTTTTCTTGGTTCGTCTAGCTAGTGGTCTATCAATTTTGTTTATCTTTTCAAAGAACCAAATTTTATTTTGTTGATCCTTTTCTTGGTCTCAATTTCATTTAGTTCTATTCTTATTTTTGTTATTTCTTTATTTTTTCTGTTAGCTTGGGTTTAGGTTGTTCTTGTTTTTCTAGTTCCTTGAGGTGCAGTATTAGGTTATTAATTTCTGATTTTTCCATTTTTTAGAAAATGTAGGCATTTAATGCTATAATGTTCCCTCTTAGCCTTGCTTTCGCTGCATCCCAGATGTTTTGGTATATTGTGTCTCTATTTGCATGTATTTTGAAAATTGTGTGTAAGCTGTAGAGAAGGTTATAGTGGACAGGAAGGTTAAATATACCAAGATAAAAAGGATAATAAAGCTGAGTGTTTGACAGATTAGTCTTAGGTGGAGGGAAATATTTTCTCTGACATTAGAGAAAGGGAGTTGATAAGTGTGGTGTGCATAATACAAAATTATCAGGTCTTTCTCAATAGATTACAGACTTGTCAAAGGGGAAAACCATGCTAAATTAGAATATGGCCATGCTCTGGGTACACGTAGAGTGACATTATATATAGCACACAATTAAAAATTAGAAGTATTGACTTAGAATGAAATTGTATTATTATAAAGATCTAAGTTAGGGCATAGGTATGAAGAAATTAGTGAGTAGAGATCAAATCTGTTGTAATAGTCAACAATTCGATGACATTTGGAACAAAGAGGTAAGGTGATTTTTCACAGAACCAATGTAGAATGTTCTTATACTTTCTATCTTTGATAGTCAATAATAAGCTTTCACTAAAAGTTCTGGAATTATCAGATTTTGCTATAACATCAATATTATCTACTAGTTTGTAGACTCCCAGTTGGACTAAAACTATTTATCTTCAAAACCGTGTCTGAAGTTTGAATATAAGCATTTATTTATTTATCTATCTATCTCTTATATTTTCTCTAGAAATAATTTAAGGACATCATTAATATCAGGAAAGTTGGATATTTAGTCTGCATGCAGTATATATTTGAATGTACAACTGAAATAACACAGACCTGCCCTGTAGCAAAGAGAGACACATTAATTTAACCACCATCATTATCACATTCACACAGAGCTGTGAATGCATGATGGTCAGGGATTCAGTGGCATTTTTTTATTTTACATTTTTGCCAGAAACAAACACTTGGAATGTTGCCTAATGAACCCTGCTCTTCTCCATCTGTTTTGTCCTGAACTTACACACATTTGCTATGTAACTGTGGATAGGGATTCTGAAAGGAACAGGAATTTGTAACCCTGGGCCATAAGAATCAATAAAATGTTGGCTTAGTGACTTGGGCTATGTAACATTTGAGAGTATAAATTGGAAAATATTTTGTATTTATTTAAAGGAAAAATGATCTGATATTGATTATGAATGGATTTACTGAAAGCCATTCCTTTTTGTGAGTGTAATTATAATTATATAAAGCCTGTTTAATCAGACTAGCTATAGAGATAATCAGACTAGCCATGGAGATAATCAGACTAGCTATGGAGAAGTATAATATGAATCAGAATTTTAGAGCATTTAAAACAAATATGATTTGATTACTTGCAAATGCACATTGTATTTTATATTAGGCTGAAAGTGTTTTCTAAGAGTAGGCTTTAAGAAACTTACTCTATTATAAGTATAATTTTGTCAAGTCATTATCTGTGAATAGATGTTTCTAGAAAGACTGAAGACTATTTTAAAAGCACTTTTTTATCTTAGAGGCTTGCAGAATCTACTCTAACCCAACATTTCATGGATTTATGAAAGGAGAATAATAACTTCTTTTTTTAGTAGGTCTGTGGATATGTTGGGTCTGATGACATTTTTAAAATATGCATAGTGGTATATCAAAACGTCTTTTAGGACTGAACTTAGACACTTAATCAATTTAATTTATCACAAAGATACCCCTGCTTATTTTCCTGAAATTTCAACATAATGTTTAAAATAATAATTTCTATTCAATTGAACTGTATTGTTTTTGTTTCAGAGAAAAATATCATGCCTTTTGTGTTATAAAGAAGCATGCACATATGCAATAATCATGTGCTTTTACGGTATGAGTAGAACCACAACATAATTTTATCCTTGGAGTATCAAAATGTTCTATTCAACAACTATTCACTTAATGTCTATTATAGGCAGTTCACTATGCTTCATTTTTATTTTTTTTTACTTTTTAAAATTATACTTTAAGTACTATGCTTTAATTTTAACTATACATATTTAAGTGGAAAATGACCTGTCAGGTGACTCTGACATTTGTCCAGGCATATTTTAATTATCACTGAATACCATAATAGATAGATTGCTTTTCATTTGTGTGACACATTTTGTTTCATGTTTTTAGACATGTTGTATATCACAATGCAATTTTGAGAAATGTAGAATTAATATGAGTCAATGCCTCAGGATATGTACTCTCATATCCTCCTACCCCTACCACTTGCCACTTTTTTCTTTCTTTTCCTTCTACATCTTTTATTCTTGTATCTTTATTAACTGTTCATCTCCGTTATTCTCTTTAAAGCAACACCATCTCTGTTTGTTTCATCACTCTTGTTACCACCTAGCCCAGTTTGCACAGGGTATCTGTTCTATAAGATATTAAATGAATGAATTCCTATCTCATCAAAGAATGAATTACATATATTGCATCTGCATATAAAGTCTAGATTCTATATTTTTCTATAATAAATTTCAAAAACTATATCAGATTTAGTGAAATCTGAAAGTTAAATTTTGCCATTTTATTCACGTAGAGCCACTCTTATGAAATGCCACTGCTTAATAGTAAAAATTTTATATATGGTTTGGACTTGAGGGTTCAGGATCATGCTAAGATATTTGACATAATTAGAATCACTTACCAAGTTTTTCCTGAATTCTTAACCCATCTATAATAAACTTAAATTAAAATCCTTGGTTATAGGTAGCTAATTTTTTTTCAGTTCTGTAGTATTGTTTCCCTTTTAACATTTTTATGAATACATAATAGTTATATATATTTATGGGATATATGTGATACATTGTTACAAGCATACAATTTGTAATGATCAAATTTGGGTAATGGGATATCCATCACCTCAAATATTTATCACCATTTTTGTTAAGAATATTCCAAATCTTTTAGCTATTTTGAAATATACAATAAACTATTGTTAACTATAGTCTTCCCATTGTGCTATCAAACACTAGATCTTATTGCTTCTAACTGTGTCTTGAATCCATTAACCAAACTCTCTTTATTGCCCCACTCCACAAGTAGCTAATTATTAAAATAATTATTAAATATTTGGCTTCTGGAGAAAAATGGGGTGTATAATAGAATTGATAGAGTCTACCGTCAATTTTTATAGTAAGTGTATCTATCTTTACTAGTCCAGAATTTATAGTGATTGAAGATTTGAAGCAACCTTGCACACTAATTCATCAACCAGAGGATGTAAGTGTAAAGATGAGAGGTAGTCAGTAAGGAATGAATGAAAGCAGTGTCGAGCAGCAACGATAATCCAGTGAAAAGTGGGGAATGTGGAGTAGTGGTGGAGCTGTCATTAAATGCAGTTTACATTTCTTCAGTAGTGTTATAGAATCACTTAAATTTGATTTAATCAATCAATTTTAAGACATACAAATGTATCACTATGAAAAATTATTAATCACATGATAAAATACACCATAAAACCCTTTATTTTGTATTGAGAATTTGCATCCTTTATGCAATTTGATTCTCTTAACAAATCAGAGAAAGAGGGGATAGAGAAAGACAAAGAAGGAGCTATGACTACAACCAAGGTTTTCTTCCCAAAAGTTGTAATTTTGCCAACAATATGTTTCACCTCAACATGTGTTCTTGCCCTAAAGTCCCTGGTATTCATGACTTTTGTTTTGTTCCAATAGTTTTATAGTTAAAAATTGTCAAGCATACAAAAATGTTGAAGGAATGTCACAGTGAACATCCATAAACCTATGGCCTCAATTCTGGCATTAACACTATATTATGCTTGCTCTTGCACATATCTATTCATTTAAATAACTTTATTTCTATTAATCAATCCACTTATTTTTGGTACGTTGCAAAGTACATCGCAAAGTAGCTAAAATATACATCCAGCTAGATATTTCCACAAATACATTTGATTTTCAATAGAAATAGCTAATATTTATTTATATTTATTATAAATATCATATACCAAGCACTATCAAAGCACATTACCTGCAGTATCTCACTGATAACCCCCAAAAGGCTATGAGGGATATATTGCTTTTATTAATTCAGCTTTCCAAGTGAAACTACAAAACCTTAAAGTGGAAGCTTGACTTTTTCAACATTATACTCAGTTGTAAAATTTGACTAACTTGTATAAAATTAGTAAATTTTCTGATTTCAGAGACAGGGCTTCTGCGTTCGTTTTCTGTGGCGACTGTAACAAATTAACACAATCTTTGTGGCTTAAAATAACATCCATTTATTATCTCACAGTTTTGTGGGGCAGAAGTCCATGCAAAGCTGGCTCGACTGTGTTCCTTGCTCAAGGTCTTGTGGGACTGAAATCAGAGTGTCACCTGGGCTGGGTTCCTGTCTCTAGGAGAGATTCTGCCATGAAGCTCATTCAGATGTTGGCTGAATTCAGTTCCTCGTGCCTGTGGAACTGAGGTCCCTCTTTCCTTACCAGCTGTCAGAGGGCCGTCTTCACTCCTAGAGGGCCTGACTTCCTTGTTATGCTTTCTATGTAGCCCCACTCCAGCAACAATGTGTTGACTTCTTCTCATCCTTTGAATCTTTTTAACTTTTCTTTCTGCCACATCACTCTACCACCAGCCAGAGAAAACACTGCATTTAGGGGCTCATGTATTAGATTGAACCCACCCAGATAATTCAGGATAATATCCCTATTTAAGGTCCATAACCTTAATTATATTTGGAAAATCCCTTTTGACATGTAACATAGCAAGTTCACAAGTCTGAGGACATTATTTGAAGGGCCATTCTGCCTACTATAATCACAGTTATAAGCCACTGCTTACAGCAGTTCTTCATTTTTAAAAAAGTGTTCCTGGTCATCCAACAATTTTTTAAAAGCATGCTTTTGCTAAGTGTAAGGAATAAATAATGTTATTTAGTATTTGAGGATAAGATCTATCATAAATTATTATAAAGTTCATATGTATTTTTTTGACTTCTGGGTAGATTTTGAAAGGCAAATTTCAAGATGCCAGTAAAAAAATGTAGTCATCTTTCCTGTGAAATATTTTCTTCTTTATGCTTTGAGTCACTTTGTAATTAGTTAAGGCATTTTAGCTGATGTGCTACATCATGTATATGAAAATTTATAATCATCTAGTTTTGTTTATTTTGGTGGATAATTTGAAAAGTACTATGACTACTCCCAAGCCTCAGGCCTTTTTTCTCAACATATGTTTATTCTAGTTATATCCCAAAGGGTATTTCTATACATCATTGCATTGGTGCACCCAAACAGGAGGCGTAACAGATGGGATTGATTTGTCTGTGAATGACAGATGTTGGTCATTCATTCAGGATTGCCAGTGAGCTGATACAGATTACAGGGTAGACTAAATCTGAGCTTCCCTATCTGTCTTTCCTGCCTCATTTTACCATGCCAATGTGCATTTTTTTTTTTATTACTAGGAGTCCTTTCACAATATGTGAAAATTTCTGTATGATTTTAAAACGTGAACATACTTAAGTCAAATAAAAAAATCTTTGTCCTCACTAATATGGATAATCTATGATTTTAATATCCACCCTGATGGAAATGAATTTGCTGTTAACGACGCCCTTATAATAATTTCTTATTGATGTGTTCATCTCTTTCTATGTTATAATAATTTCTGTAACCTCATTCAAAGCATGATTTAGATTTTATTCATCTTTACAACCCTAATATTTCCTAGCACTGGTGCTAGCATACAGCTTAGCTACATCATTCATTCATTCATTTATTTTATGTAGAGCTATATTGTGTTGTATTATGTAGTTTAGGCCCTGGGATGAGAGAGATAAATAGAAAACAGATTATCAAAAAAGCTTATGGACTGGTAGAAAATAAAACCATGTATATAAATTATTATTATGCCATTATAAGTGTTATAATTGAGAGTGTGAAAGAAACATAGAGGAGACAGACCTAATAGAGGATGAAGAATTGAAAGAGATATAATACGTGTGTGTATATGTACATGTGTATGTGCATCTTTATAAAATTATATGAAATAAGACTCAAAATGTGTTATGATTAGTTTCTAATCTCTTTGGAAAATTATACGTAGATAATTTTTAGATTGGTGTACAGGACCTGTTTTGGAATACCACCTTAGAACCAATTAGGACAGTTCCCTACACTTAAAACACGGCAGGTGACCCTGAAGGGTAAGCAGAAAAAGAACTATTTTGTATATTGAATTAAAGCTACCGGCATATTATGGATACTACACAGAATTTAAGTAGTGTTATATGGACCTAATAATCTTTGGGAAACTATTCATGAGACTTCTTTTTGCATGTTTCTTTAGATATTTATCAAGTCAACCACATACCTAAATTGCCACACTGCCATAAATTTCTCAGCCTTCTAAAATGGATTTAAGTACAATAAGGTCATAGGCATTGCATCATTTTATGAATGTCTTATTGGTATACTGATTATTATGGCCATTCAGATTGTTTTGCTTCTAGCACTCTCCATCCCCATTTTTTTTTGTTGTTTTGTTTTTTTGCGTGACATCCACATCATGAAAGAGATTTCAGAAAATCATTTTATTTCTTCACCCGGTACAATTTCTGCTTTCTCGTCTCACTTTACTCTACTTCAACTTGTGTATATGAAATATTTCTTGTATGCTAAGTATTGTGGTATGCACTGACAAAGGAACCAAAATAATAGATACACAGCCCTATGTAGTTTTAAGGAAATTAGAATGAACAAGGTAAGATTTAAACACCAATGAAGGCACAATGTGTACTTAGCACTTAGTACACTGAGTGGTAGGGAAGTTATGAGCTCAATAAAAGCCATTTTATCCATAAAATATAAATCACTAGACGTTTGTTAATTTATTACCAGGCTAACTGGCAATCATGGTAGAGTTGGTTGAGGGGGCAACTCTTCTGTAGTCTGTTAGTGTCATGGCACCCTGGCTCCTTGGCTGTGCAATGTACTTGAGGACTAGTTCGTCTCGTGGTTTGTTTGTTTGTGCTGATCTGCCATTGTTCCTTTGCCCTTGATACCATAACCCATCTTTATAAGACAGAAGCTTGAGAGGAGTTAGGGATGAAATGTATAACCAAGTGATAGAGCAACTATTACTAGCTGACAAGGATTTCAAGTTGGCACCTTGGTAACCTCATTATGAACCATGCTTTAAATGGCAATTTGGCCTGCTTCTCCAACTTGAAAGTAGCTTGGCTTGTGAAAGTCAGTAAAGAATATGTTCCTATTTGGTGACAACCTGACCTTAGTTTCAGGGATCAATATCAATTGAAATGCTGAGAAGCATGAAGCCATTGCATCTGATTAGCAGATGAGAGGCTAATTGCATCTTCTCCAGAGAAAACATGGGATTAAATGGAGCATGAATCAAGAGACAATGGGGCTCACCACTGGTGATTATCTGATTGCATGTGTTTCTCCATGCCTCCTATATGAAATTAATGAGTTTAAAGCTTAACCTTCTTTTTGACTAACATAACCAGGCAGTGAAAACCATTCTGAAACTTAAATATCTATATTTTTCCTGTTGTAGGATTTGAAGAACAAAACCCTAAGTATGATTTTCTTTTCTTCTGAACAGAGGAGATTGGGTATGGCTTGTATAAATATAAAAATCTAAAAATCCTGATGTGCAAATATGCTCTGCTCTCTTTGGTAACAAATAATTTTTTGACCCCCGCTTTTTTTAGACGGAGTCCCGCTCTGTCGCCCAGGCTGGAGTGCAGTGGCGCGGTCTCAGCTCACTGCAAGCTCCGCCTCCCGGGTGCACGCCATTCTCCTGCCTCAGCCTCCCGAGTAGCTGGGACTACAGGCGCCCGCCACCGCGCCCGGCTAGTTTTTTATGTTTTTAGTAGAGACAGGGTTTCACCGTGTTAGCCAGGACGGTCTCGATTACCTGACCTCGTGATCCGCCCACCTCAGCCTCCCAAAGTGCTGGGATTACAAGCGTGAGTCACCGCGCCCCGCCCGTTTTGTTTTCTTTAATCCCTTCTTTGAGTAGATTTTTACACGTAAAGCTGTGACTTTAATTCTCCAAGTATTCAGTTTCTTTTTAAACAATATTTAATAGGAGTATTTGTTGACTCGGTATGTTAATTAATTTTGTAAATTAGGTGTTGGAATCATGAAATAATGAGGAATTTTTGGAGGTCCACATATGCTAATGCAAACTTCTTGCTCTTTCCTGGTAGGTTTTTAAAGCATATGGGGATGTGAGGCTGGCCAGTAAGAATTTACACCTCCAGTTTTTACACTGCTTTGGTCATGGACAATTTTCTGCAGAAATAAGGCTTATTTAGATATTTAAAAGAATATCATTTTATGTTGAATATATTTCTACTTCTGAGTGAGTATAATAGATTTCCATTGTGGGCCATAGAGAATTACATATGATTTGAGTTATTATTTTTCATTGGATAATTTTGTGATTATTACATGGAAGATTTTTCTTTATCATTGCCATCCTCATTTGAAATCTATTGTGTGAATATTTTCATGTTTAAGATATTATAATAAGAAAAGTAGGTGCATTTGGAGAAAAATTAATAGAAAATAGATTGCAGAGGTAGTCTGGTAATAAGATTTTTCCACAATATTGCAACTGAAACTGGGAAATCCTATTACATTACTAGATATTTCATTGCTACGACACTTTAATATTAAAGAAGATGTTCATCATTATCACCGTTATTAGTGGTTGTGGTTTGATGCTCTTTCTTAGCTTGGAGAAAAGTCTCCTTTATGTATTTTTATATGGCTACAGCCTTTGTACAGGTAAAAACCATGACGCATCTTGTGTCTCTTTCAACTGTCTCTTCATTTTAGAGAAAGAACCGTTTGCTGCCCCACATTTACTTATCTGTCAAGTCTAGTTTTTATTCTTCTCAGTCCTAAGGTCAATTCCTTTATTTGCCTCCTGGCCCTCTTGAAGCTATTCAGTTTGGCAATGGGCGTCTACATGTTTTGATTACCTGATCAAACTAGTTTCCTTCCCTTCCCTTTTATTTATATTTTCAATTGACATGTTCAATTATTTATTAATTCCAAACAATCACTAGAATGAAATAAAACAGACTATTGAGACTGCCCGTTTTCTCCATAGTTCCATAAAACCATAGGCAATTTTCCTTAAATATCAAGCTTCTTTTTCTCTTCTTGTCAACAGTTAAGAACTGACCTTTTTCTCTGAAAGCAAGTGAGGGATCCTGTAATTTCCAATGTTGCTTGAATTTAATTTGAGCTACATTTTCAACTAGCACCGTCATGTACCTACTAATTCTCGCTTTGTTAAAATGTGACTTTTGCAAGAGCACAGAGATTGTTCCCAACTGTATTCTGTTATTTCCACCGTGAGTTTCCATTCATAACTCTTTGAGACAAGTGCCAAACCCTAACACTAGCTGAGGCAAACTAGAAAGCAAAGATTTTTAGAAATCTACAATACATTAACTACACCAGGGCACATTTAAAACAGCACTGTTTTAGTAGGCATGATGGAAAGCTCGAAGCTTTTTGATTATTATACATGAGTTTTTCTTTTAATATGCCAGTGTCATACCTGGGAAATTACAGATAAAAGAGTTGGCTCTATACCATGTGATTTAAGAACCCTAGGAAGTCCTTCCTGCCCCAGAGGCTTTTCTAAAGGCATGTTTCTAATTTTCCTTACTGCTAGAATAATATTTTTATAACAAATATCTTACCCTGAATGTTCTTGTTTATAACTTTTGATGGGACCCTATAGTGTTCAAGATAAAATTCAAAATCTTAAGCTTAACCCATGATACCCTTCATTTTCAGACTCATCTTTGTGCCAGCGCTGTTCTGAATGTCTTGTGGGTCCTTCCACGTCTCATGCTATTTCTACCTTCTTTATAAACTCCTAAGTGCCTGGAACATTCTCCCCCTCTTACTAACTGCGCTTTGTTTCCATAACATCCTGTGGAAATCCTCTTTTTATAATTTATCACACTCTACTGTAATCAATAGTGTTCTTGAATTTTCTGTTACATAAAATCCTTAGGGATATAAAAATGCCTTATTCAAGTTGTATTCTTAGCACCTTGCACAGAGTCTGACACATTGTAGGTAGTTGTTTAGTAAAGATTCGTTGAGTAAATATGTGCGTGAATAAAGAGATTTCAATGTTGAAAATTCATTTTCTTATTTAAAAGACATAGTTTACCATGTTATTCTTTTTAAAAATACAAATATTATCAAGGATATAACACATTAACTATTAGTTTTACCCTCTTCAATGTAGCAAACATGCATTTAAAAGTAATTCATGTAGCACTAGGCTATGCTATAAAGATGAATTTGTTTACTGCTTTGCGTAGTAGCAAGGACATGAGATTGAGAGAAGAGAGACTTGGGTTTTTTAGTCTTGCTCATAAGCTTATCAGATATCCATCTTCTGGATCTTTGTTCTTAGTTTCCTCATTGTTTAAAAGAAAGAAAATAATATTTATAGGATGGTGTCATTATAAAAAATAAAATAATATATATTAAATTGCTTTATAAATTCAAAGGATAATAGTCAAACAGAATTTTATATGTGACCACTTGATTCCCCACTGGATGAGCCTAGGAGAGAGAGAGCCCAGAATTCTGATGAGGAATGAGGAAGAGAGATGAATTCAGTTTGAAGGTGTTATCCAGTATTCTGAGTGTATATAGTTTGATAGTGGTACACATGAAAAAGAAAAGGGAATTCAAAAGGGGAGTTTGGCACATAAATTGACAATGACCATGAAATGTACTTCACAATTCTTCTCATGACTGACCCTACAAATTCTAATAGTGCTAGCTAATTACCTTGCAAAAAGTGATATGAAAACAGAAGGCATAGCACAATGTCTCATGTTCAGAATGATCACTTTGTGAAGTAGAAATATCCAAACATAAAAGATTTCACCATTCCATAAGGATATGCAAATAGAGCAGTTAAGACACCCATCTGCTCCTGTTTCTCACGCGGTTTGGATCTTCTGCTGAAAAAACACAGTTGATTACTTTTAATTGTGGGTATATTGAAAAGTTTCTATTAAAAAGAATGACAGTATGATTATGTGGTCCTAATCATTGGTTCATCGGTCAAAATTGGTTTGTCTAATTTTGGTTCGAGTTCAAGGCATAGAGATTATTTTCCAAAATCTGTATTTGTGCTTTTATATACTTTTTTGATCTATTTATTATCCACACTTGTGAACAAATTGGTACAGGAGAATGGTAGCCTCTTGAGTTTTCCAGTTGGTATAATTATTCCCAGTCATGGTAGAACATGTGTCAATCATCTGAACCTGTTTGATGTTCTTTGCCTGCTTGGTTACCATTTTTGCCCAGAAACTTTGGTAAATTCTTATTAGGGTATACTCCATAGAAATGAAGATAAAGAAACAAACTAAGAAAATAGGAAAGATATCAAGAATGATAAATTTTGGTGGGAAGATTATAAACTTCTGTACAGAATGTTATAGCCACTAATGAGAAAGGAATTTTTTTTTTTTTTTAATTTTAAATTGTGTGAGTCTGGTAGCACATTGAGATTTAATCACAATGGCTTGAATTTATGTCTTAATCCTTCTTTAATGTATATAAAACATCTTTATCTTCAAAGACTTACCTGTGTCATGGCTTATTTCTGCAGAATCATACATCTGCAAGGGATATCCAGAGCTCATTAATTTGTTTCTCTGTATGACTGCATACTTAAATAATCTCAGACTCTTAATTCTTAATAACCCATTAAAGCATATTAAAAGTCCTCTCTACCAACAGTTCATGTTTTTATATCATTAAATCACTGTTATTGCAATTGGCCTTAGTGAAAGTCTTAAACAGCTGGTTAGCTGCTGGGTAGTAAATTTTCATAGAGCTAAAGATTTTCATCAAGTAAACCTGGAACCTTTTAACTTTAAAAAGCATCCATTGTAAAGGTGTTTAGGGTGAACAAATCCCCTAGATATGTTTTGTGAAGTGGGAATAACCCATATATCTGTTTTTCTCTGAAGCATAAACATTGATCTGCAGAGGACAGATTGCTTTTTCCTCTGGAGTTATATACAATGTAAAAATTTATTTAGGGAAAGCAAGTGACTTCAGCACATACAGAACCAAACCCTGAACACAGAAGATCAAGTTCAATGCAGCAAGATTTGAAAACTTTGGACTCTTTTAAGAAATTTGGTGAGTTTTTTTTTTTTTAAAGCTATTCTAGGTAAAATTTTATTTGCTTGATTAGATGAATGGGGAACATACAAGATTTTAGAAATTGTAGTGTTGATTGAAGAATGGCCATACTGTGTTGCAAAAGTGGTATACAATTTTGGCTTTTGACAGCCTTTGGAGAGCTTCCTCTATAACCAATGTATTGGATTTTGGCTGATTTTGAAGTTTCTCCTGTTTTCTTGATTCTGTATAATGCTCACCGATCCCTGGGGTCCCTAAGAGAATCAGGTCTCCAAGGTTTCCACCGTGGTAGGAAAAAATTAAAGAAGAGAAGATAGTAGGGTGGTGCATACCTCAGTGGTGGTGTTATACTCAGACTGTACTGGGTTGTACTCTATTGGTTTAGAATCAGGACCATAAAGATTGTCCTCAGACACATTTGGGATGTTCCCTAGGATAAAGGAGAGAGGATGTTCCTTTATCAGTTTCCTTGACAGAACGAATAATTAGGGAAGATAACATTGGGCAGAATTAAGGGTTAGAAACTGCCTGTTCAGCTCTGAAGGAGGCATTTGGGAA
Organism: Macaca nemestrina; assembly: GCF_043159975.1. Classification (NCBI taxonomy): domain Eukaryota; kingdom Metazoa; phylum Chordata; class Mammalia; order Primates; family Cercopithecidae; genus Macaca; species Macaca nemestrina. The sequence continues at coordinate 58,258,254 of NC_092134.1, forward strand.
AGTGGTTGCTTAGGATGATGGGTGGATATCAAACTGTTTGTTTTGCTCTTCTCCTTAAGTGTATTTTTAAAACATTAATTAGAAGAGAAGTATTTTATGGTATCTATTTTTGTGCTATTAGGAATAGAACTGGTTTCAAGCAATACTCAATGTAGATTTACATATCATTGATTCTAAGCCAATTAAACTAGCTGAGTCTTTAGGCTTAATCTATGCAGTAAAAACTTCCTTGAAAATAATTACTTTTTTCATGCACGTCTCTTCTGTACCTGATTTTGAAGCTGAAACTTAAAGTGGCATCTTAAATTTATATAATGAAATTAGAGAAAAAAATCATCTTTTAAAGGCCTATATGCCAATCTTTATTTTATTTATTTTAAATAAAATTTGTACTTATTTTTAAAGGAATATATTTAATTTAATGTAATTACTTGATCTGGTTAGATACAGGTTTTATTTCACTTAGAATTAGCTAAAAACTCAATTTAAACAATATCAAAGTGGATAAAATATCCTTGTAAATTATCAAGGCAGATTGGCCTAAGACTGAATTAAATAAAATAGTCTCTTATGAAAATAAAACTAAGTTACAAAGAATATGTTGCTTTGGTAAAATTATAACCTTTACCACTTTCTGATATCTTTCCTGCTTTCTGATTTTTACTGGTATCTGATGTGTCAGTATACAACCTTAGCAAATACTAGGTGATAATGAATATTTCATAGATGAACAAAAACATGTTTGTACTTGCTGGTTTGCTTTGATTTTTTTTTTTTTTTTTGCTGAGACGGAGTCTGGCTCTGTCACCCAGGCTGGAGTGCAGTGGCCGGATCTCCGCTCACTGCAAGCTCCGCCTGCCGGTTTACACCATTCTCCTGCCTCAGTCTTCCGAGTAGCTGGGACTACAGGCGCCCGCCACCTCGCCTGGCTAATTTTTTGTATTTTTAGTAGAGATGGGGTTTCACCGTGTTAGCCAGAATAGTCTCGATATCCTGACCTCGTGATCCGCCCCTCTCGGCCTCCCAAAGTGCTGGGATTACAGGCTTGAGCCACCGCGCCGGACCTTTGATGTCTTTTAATTGTATTAGTCTTTATTTGCCCTAACAGACCAACTATGAAAATTCTATAATAGATTTTCATGTGCTTTGACATGATTTTCTTTGATTCTAAAACCGTGTGGAGGGGATGAATTCTACTTTCCTTATCTTAAATGTAGGACTACTGATCAGTTCATAGGATTAATGAATGTCTAAGATCGCATATTCATAGATGCTAAGAGTTAGGACTTTAGCCTTACTCTTTGATCTCCAATTCTGTGCTCCTTTTATTAAATGCTCATGCTTAACGTTACTCACCTACATGAGTTCTGAAATGGGCTCTTCTCTTTCTACCTTATAAATAGTGCTGGGACTCAGTTTCTTTGTGAAATGGGAATTATAGTGCCTGCTCATAAGATTGTTGGGACATTTGGATGGCCAATTTTGGAGGGTGCCTCCTGTCATGCCTGGTACAAAACAGCTCCCATTTCCCTTCTCCCCAGCACAAACAAATGAACTCTGTTGTCCATGGGTGTATAAGAGGGCGGAGATGTCGCCACTGTTCTTGTAAAAGGACTGAGAGTTTTGTCTTGGTGGTAGTGGGTGTTGAACTGTGATTTCTCCAGACGGTCCTTCTCCTTCCTTGTTCCATTCTTCTAAGTACTTTGGCTAGGTCACTGTGTGGTCTAATAGGTAAGTGGTGTCAGTGGTGGCCTCCAAGTGAGGATTCCTATCACTCACACTTGGCACTGAGTCAGTGTTCCAGAAGCTGATAACCAGGAGTTCTGCATTCTTGAACTTGCAGAGATCTTTGGGAAAACTCAGTAATAAAAAGGGCCTCACTTTTCTTTTCTGTGAAGTAGAGGTGGTCAAGGATCATGGTGAATGCCAAAAACAGACTGGAGAACTTTGCTCTGATATTACAATTGAGCTGACAAGTGAATAACACTCACTTTAATCTATCCAATATGCCCATGGGAATGATTACTTCTGTTCCATAGGAAATTTCAAAAGAAACAGGACTTAGCTCTCTCTGCACAGCTGCAGAGTATCTGAATCCCATGCTGAATATTAACCCAACTAATACAACATTCTGCTTTCAATAGCTAATCAAAATGCACAATTAAACAAAAAAGAGTGATTATGGTCCTGTGACAAAGGCAATCACTTCCTTAGGGAAACTTCCTTTTCTGCCTCCCACCCCTATATTTATTTTCCTAGTGCATATGACAACGTACATTTTCTAGTTATGTGTGTGATTACTTGTTTAGTATCCGTTCCTTCTTGAGGGCAGAGATCATGCCTATTTTTCACTGTATTGTCTTTAGTGCTTCACATTATGCTTGGCCCTGTGCTCACTAATTGCAGAATGAAAAAGGGGACTTAGCAAATTGTCCTAAATCAGCTGACATTGGAAGACAGAATGCTTGGTTTCTTTATGAGACCCAAAGGGGAAAAATTTGAAAACAAAGCAGCTGTAATTAACAGGAAATTCATTGAAATCAAATATGTATTTAAGAGCCAAGTCAGGAATTCAGTAGTACTGATCATGAATATTCGTAGCATTAGGAAATAGGGGTGAGATAATTTGAGAACTGGAAACATTATAAGGGTTAGGAATGGAAACACAGAGGGTACCAAGGCCAGTCCTAGCATCATGGATGCCGTGGTCCAGAGAGAGCTGTATACAGACATTGTGCAAATGGTAGCTGTTGGAAAGTTGTCCTATATTAGTTGCAGAGGGAAATGAAATGGGGATACAATATAGCTTCATCTGTTATTACAAAATGTACAGGGTTAAGTCTTTTGTTGATTCATACTCAGAGCTCACACTTAAGGAAAAAGTATTGCAATGAAAAAAGAAATGAAAAGATGTAAGCTGCTAAGAATCAAGAGTACAATCTCAAGGCCCTCTGTGAAACATACTATGGAGCCCCTCTCAAATAATTACCATATATCCTATTACAAGAGACACTTCCTGAGGTCCAGCAACTGCCTTTCCTAGCAGGGTAATTAATAATCACATGCCAAGGAGTCTTTTGTAAGAGTCTCTCCTTGTTGCCAGAGCCTTCCATCAACTATAGCACTTCTGTGTCGGGGACAGGATATTTTTTTGATGGCTTTGGCTTCAGTTGTGATCTTAGTCCAAGCAGCTTCAGAAGTTCAAGTGTGTAGTCCCTAGGATTTAGAGATAGCATGTGGATTTTTTCCAACTGTATAAAGAACTGGCTGGGCTCAAGAAATGGCATTACAAAGAAGTGCTGCTATGTGCAATACCAGCTGTAAATCTTGCCAGATTTAGAATATAGGGTTGTGGGATGCCAGCAGTGGGGAGTCTATGACTCCTGGTACAAGGCCAGGGCAGGAGGCTGTCTGCCAAGCCTCATTGCCAAGATGCCCAGGAATCTGTCTGTGGTCTGTACTGCAACATAAATCAGTTGTGAATATTGACAAGACACTGTAGCTATACTGTGGAATCTCTGCAACTATTAAAATGATAGAGTATTTGGGGATAATGGAAAACGTGTTGTTCTATATTCCCCTTAAATGCAAATGACTAGAAATATCAAACTGAAACTCATGAGAGACTTAGCCTTCTGTTTTATTTATTCTGTATTTGTTGCATTTGAATTCCCAGTCTTCTATTAATTATAAGCGAGATGGAGATGATGGGCTGAAAATCGTCTTTGAAAGCTTTATGCAGAGCATGGTAACTCTATGATTCACATTTTGCCGGATTTGGTTTTATAGTTGTATTCTAAAGATAATCAGGATTATTATCAGATATAATAAGATATCTTTATTCAATTGAAAGGGTCATCTGTTTCTTAAACTACCGTCTATTTAGTTACTGTTGTTGACTAAAATATTACACTAAACTTTTTGCTTATGTTGTCTTAATTCTCAAAGAAAATCTTGGTGGTGGAGGTTATTATCACCGTTTTATATATGAGGAAACTGAAAACTTTCAGAAACGGAAAGCTTTCCAAGTGAAGGAGCAGAGTTGGTACACAGACCAACCTCAAAGCCTATGCAGTCTACCTTGGATCTGTGTAGCTTTCTGGGGCAAGAGTCCTTACTAAATGCAAACAATGCAGAGTGATAGAAGTAACATGACCTTGAAAGTTGAACTGGTTTCAAATTCTGGCCCACTTCACCCGTTATGGTTAAGTTTTCATGGTTAAGTCACCAATTTCTCTGAATCTGTTTATTCATCTGAATAAGATGAATAATTATTATAGTATTATATTACAGTGTTATTTTGAGGATCACGTGAGATATTTTAAGGGAAAGCACTTAACTAACCCTTTTCACGATCTCTACTAGAGACAGAAAACATCCACCTTCCTAGCAGTGATTAGTGTTGGGCAAAGCCACGTTTTAAACAAAACCTACATTTTGAAGTTACCTATGAAATGCTTCATTTGGCAGCCTCTGCATGTGGTTTGTGTTATAATCCCGAAAACAACAGTGAGCAGCCTCAGATCCCAGTCTGTCAGTTACCACTTTGTGTATAATATTAATCTATTTGACAGAGCCATTTTGTGAAAAGGAAATGACTTAAAGGATACCATGGAATGGGGTATTCAGCAAACACACTCCATGTACCATTTCAATTAATTGGTTCATTGTTTTATTCTTTGTAATTTCAGTGTCCCACTATGATTTAGATAGATGCTCACCAGTCCTGTTAACTTACCATGGAGTTGATCAAAAGTAAGGTATAGGCATCACACTTGTTTTGTAAGCAAATTTCCCCTTTTCCTGTGTAGTTTCAGCTGCCTATAAACCATGAAAGTATAAAATTCAGGGATGTCAGATTTAATCTCTATTATATTCTGTCCAGTTAGATGTTCTGTCTCTTACAGTAGTAGAAAGGGATATAATACAAAACAAAGTCTCTCTCCTGGATTACTGCACTAAATCCTTAACTGATCTTTCTGTCACTTTCTTACCTCATTTACTCCATATTAGCTGCATTAAGTTTTCTAAAGTTTAAATTAAATCTCACTGCTTCCCTTCTTAACCAGAATAAAATCTGTTTTCTTTACCATGACCTCTAATGCCCAACCTTTCCTTCTGACTTCTTCCTAAAATCTCCTGCTTCCTCACAGCATTCTGGCCCCACTGGTCTTCTTTCTGCTCCTTGCCAGCATGCTTCAGATCTTGAGCTTTGATTTTCTTCTGCTTGTAATCCTTGTCCTGCTAATTCTTACAAGACAGCTCTCAGCAATGAGGTTGAAATTTTCACTCTTTAGAGGGGTTTGTCCCAAGTACATTACATAAACCTGTCACCCACCTTATTGTCTTCATTTTGCTAATTTGTGATATCTGAAGTTATTTAATTTATTTGTTTACCTGCTATTATCTGTTTCTCTCCATCAGAATGTTAACTATTCTGTAGTAGCATGTGTGTATTATTCTCAGCTGTACCCTTGAAGTCTGGCTCATTGTAGGTTATTTTGTAATGGTACTCAGTATATGCTCATTTAACTGAAAGACCTTAATTAAGTCACTTTACTCTCTGAGACTTGGCTTCTTGATTTGTCTAAATGAGATTGTAATTTCTGCTCTATCTGAATTTTAGATATGTTGTGAAGCTCTAAAAATGCCAGTGCTTACCTTTGAAGGCTTTGTGTTAGGTCTGAGGTACAAAGATGAAGGATGAGTCTTGTTTTGAGATAGTCCAGCATGATGGGGGTAGGGACATACATAGACAAATAATTTTAACATATATTGATTGCTATGCAGAATCACTGAGTTGCACAACTCCAGGGGGACCAGTTTGTGGTATGGGTGAGTAGTAACCTCTTCAGTTGTGTAATACCCAAACTTCATTGCCCTAAATTTTGGCATACATTGTTTTAAACATTTTTAAGTATTAACTCATATGATCTTCATTTAAAAACTGATGAAGGAGGCATTATAATTTCCATATTTACACGTCATTATAAATGTTAAAGAGTGTGTATATGCTATTGTATATTATTATATAGTAAATATATGTAATATATTATTATTTAATTGATTTAAACTATTGCCCTCTCCACCTTATCCTTCCGAACCTAAGAGTTCTAATATCTTAGTTCGTTCTTATGTATTGCTAATTTCCTTTTCTTAAAAAATTCCCTAAATACTCTTTACCTTTGTTAAGGAGTAAGTAATGATGAAAACTGTAGCGAAGTGGCTGGGAAGTGGAAAAATAGCCTTTAACAATAAAGTCATTTATTGGACTCTTCGAGAGTACCCATGAGACTAACAATTGCTACAGAAGAAAATCAGTGTTGCAGTCTTTTTTGGGGGACAGTTGCTTTATAGATAATTTATGTAAATTGTCTGCTGTCCTATTGGTGGTTGTAGTCAAGATAATAAAAGCAATGCAGGGCCAGCCTGTTGACAGTGCAGCTTGTATTTTTTCCAGATTTTCTCCTTTATATATTTTGAAAGAAGCAGGCAAAATGAATTCAAAACAAAACTTCTCAAAGCGTCAGAAAGCATAAAAAACAGTAAACCTTTAAACCCAGAAGCTTCTCAGTGTATAGAGACAAATGTATAATTAAATCTGGAAGTTATTTCTTTCTTTTTGTCTTCTCTTTCCTTTTTTTTTTAACCACAATGCAAAAAAGCCCAATTACTGATGATAATGAGAGTCAGGGAGTAACTGTGCCCAAAACAGAAGAAAAAAAATGTGTTGCTATGTGAATGGAATCGTAGGGAGAACAATTGTAAGGGAAGCTTTCTTGGGCTAGACTGGAAATGATAGCTAGAGCAGATGAGATACTACCCTTTAAAGTGAGATGATGAAGGCAAAGCTGTTTTCTTTGGATGTGGGTGGGCAGCTGGGAATTAGTTGTATCAACCATGAGTTGCAGATATGTGTGTGTTGGCCGGGGGGAGGAGGGTCAGCATATGGTGTCCATTAAGAAGGGTGGGTGCAGGCTATAGGCTGAGACTACCAGGACAGAGAATGTTGGGAATGACATCATCTTAACCAGTCTTTCCTACGTGACCCTTTTGTTCTGCTTTTAAATGTCCTTTTGTTATTTAGTGATCTGAATTTCAAGATACAACATCGTGTTTTGTCTTTTATTCTCACTGCTCCTATTTAGCTATTTTTGAATGTTGGTTTGCTATTATAGTATCTTCCTCTATTGGAATATGTATATTCAGCCAGTTTTCTCAGAATGTTCATTTCATTTGAATCTGAGTAAGAAAATAATGTTATGTGAATTGGAAGGAGAATTCATAACAGTGATTTTTAGTAGCTGCTTTTATAGTCTTCTTTCTGGAGTCTAATCATATTTCCCTTAACTTTATTATTATTATTTTAATGATAACAATTTCAACAATATCACTAGGAGGACATTTTCTTCTGATATTCTCTTTGAGACAGAGATTATGAGAGTTCCCAGCTGAGTTCAACTGTCTTTCCAGTTCCCTTCAGACCCTCCTTTGAAACATGTAAATTCAGATCCTGCAACTGGCTTTGGAATTCATTGCTTGATAACCCTCAAACCGTGATGCTGAACCATTGTGTGCTCCCTTTGTAAAGGTATAATCCCCTGATCTTTGGGTGCTGCAAAATGCATACAACATTTCTATTGAAAATAGATGGGTTCATGCTGAAAACCCATCACTTTAAAAATATAAAGCACAAAGTTCCTTGACAGGCCAGTCACTTAGTATTTATTCAGCACTGTTCCAGGCACTGCAGGGAGCTCAAGAAAAAAAAAAAAAAAATACAGTTGCTGCTCTCAAGGAACCTGTAATTTTCTTGAGTAGTTTAAATAAATGCATTCAAAGCAAGGAGTCCAGAGATGAGTTTCAGGTATGCACAATATTGTAATTATATTCATTATTTTGGGTGGAGGGTGTCCAGAGCCCTCATTAGATTCTTAAATAATTTTGTTTAAAAAAAGAGATGAAGAATCACAGAAGTAGAAAAATAAATAAGTACCAATCTATGCAATTCTGATTCCAAGTGTACTAGTCTGGAGTAGATGCATCGAGGTGACCTGAACTAATTTGGAAAAGTATTATAGCATGCTAGCCCCTGAAGACTTTGATATGCAGAAGAGAATATGAACAGCATTCCTGGCAAAAGCTCTGGTAATCATTTGGCTCCCAAACTTGGTAACGAGACATGGGACAAACTTTGTTTTTGATATGGGAGCATAAATAAATCAGTAAATAAACAAAATGAAGTATATGAAGTTTAGAGTTACACAAAACTGGGTACAGATTTTGGATTTGCCATTTAATAGATGTATGATCAGCATCTCTCAGAAGCTCAGCTTCTTCGTCTGTAAAATTGAATAACCATGCTTACCTCATAGAAGTATCATGAAGATAAAATCAGGTAGTGTGTGGAAGGCTTACTGACTGAGATCCTGGTTCAGATTAGAAGTTTCATAAGTATCAGTTTTCTCTTTTAGATTCTAAGTGCAATGATATTTGGTACAGATGACAATAAGTGAATACAGAGCTGGTCATCAAATGTAGAAGTTGAGTGCTGACTGGAGCTTTTGGAGAAAGGACTAAGGAAACACAAAGAACTCATTGTATTCTAAAAGATGGCAGGAATTTGAAGGCATTTTAGGGAGAGAACTATACAAGCAAAAGTACAGACTAAAAAATATTATGATGTAAAGTAGTATTTGTGAATCTCAGTGAGGACCCCAGGTCCTTTGCACATGTGTGGAGGAAGGCTCAGTTCCTCACATCTCTCAGGCTTTGATCAATTGCTACTTCTTTGGGTTGTAATTCCCATAACTGAAGTAACGTCCTCTAACATTTCCTTTCCCTGATATATTTTTCTTTATAGCCCTTACTTATAGCAGCAGAACATTATAGAATACAGGCTCAGGAGGCCAAGACTTGAAGGAGGCCAAGACTTAGTCCATTTTGCTTACTACTGTGTCTCTGCTACTAGCATGGTGCTTGGTATTTATTAGATGTTACATATATATTTGTCAAGTAAATGAATAATGCCTGCAAGATGTTTGGAAACAAGAACCCACCATGTTTGCTGATAGATTCGCTATAGGGTACAAAAGGAGGGAAGCATCCAACCTGGCAACTATCTGTAATCTAATATTTAATTTTAGATATTTTTTGTTTAGTGATAGCTTTTATTAAAATGTACCTATCCTTAACTGTTTCTGGGTCTGCAAGCCAAAAAGTCAAAAGCACTCTAATGTTGGTTGAATATTTTACATATTCCAACAGATTTTGAGAGTCATTCCACTTCAAATTAAAAATTTAGTTGAATAAAATTAAAGTGTAAATTAGATTAATTAAATTTTCTGAGTCTTCTTTTGACTCATTTGAAGCTATGGTCTATGACATTAAACTTTCATTAACAATGTGTTTGTGTGTATGTGTGTTTCTTTGGGTAAGAATATAGGCTTACAAATAAATAAGCCATAATTAAGCTGGATTCTGATTGAAAACAAAAATCTTTTCCCTGGAGAGACCGCAATGGCCCAAAACTCTTTGTCGTAGTATCAGGACAGTATTCTTACAATCCAGGACTGAAGGACGGACTAATGCCTTGTAAGGGATGCCGACAAGACTGCACTTCAGAATCAAGATACAAAATAGATAAGAGGTTCTACTCCCCTGTTTCTCTACCTATATTGTGAATTTGAAAGATGGATTTCTGAGATTTAATTGACAGTTTCTCATAGTGGGCAGCCCATGTGTTCTTGGTCTCTCTAAACTACATTTGAAGAGAGGGTGGGTATGACGTTTGGAGGTGTTGGTATGGAGGCTGGATTGCAGAATAGGCATGTTAACAGGCCAGAATTCTGACACAGGATGCTATTATTCCTTTATAAATATAAACCTAAATGTAAGAATATTTCAAAAGATGATACTGAAGAAAATTCTCTATTTTCATTTTCCTTTTATTTTTTCTGAAAATTACAGGAGGAAATAGTGGTTTTAAAGTTCTAATGGTCAGAAGCTACACATTTAAATGACTGATATATGTGAATCAAGGTTGAGAATTCAGCTTTCAAGAGAGAGTGTTGAGGTCTTTTATTATGAAACTTACGTATGTTTACCTTTCTGGTCCAAATTGTGATTAATGTTAGTATATTAATTTTAAAGCATTTGCATTTGTGGAATGATAGTCGCCATTATGTATATATCTTCACTTTGAACATTCCAGATGTTCAAATGTTGGTAGATATATAATTACAAGCATCAGTTTCTATCCTACAAGATGCTTTTGGTGTCTTCTGAATTACGTTAGATTACTTATTGCTTATCCTTTGAGTTACACTGTAAATTAAATTCAGGTTTCCTGGTTAAACTACATTTGTTTTGCCTTGAATAGATCTGAGAATGTTTTATGAAGTTCCATTTTCATATTCTTTGAACATCAAGGTAATGCTGATTGTCAAGAACAGAGTGAATATTTGCCTATGGTAAGCAATTGTAAAGTGGCATCTCCTATATTAAAAAATTTTTAATTCTGGCATGGTGACTTTTTAATCAGTGTTTATCCTTTGTGTAGTTACTATTAATTCAAAAGTAATGTACTTAATATGTCTATTAGACTGTTGGTCTCTTTAAGCTCAATTATATGGATTTTATGTGTTTTGATGGCTTGTTACATTTTTTGGTAGCTGATTTGGCCTAAATTTGGGGGATATTTCTTATTAATACAGTTCAGGCTTATATTTATCAATTCAGGAACATTTTGGTCTTACAGAAAAATGAAGACAATAAGTAGAAATGTCCAGCTTATGAATTAAGAAAGGAAATACTGGATCAGATAAATAAGCAAAAAGAAGTAAATGGAGAGAATAGGGACACAGTATAATTTTTTAGATAAGATAAAATAAAAATGGAGTGACTAGACCTCAGAAAGTGATAACACACAGGGACAGGGAAATTGTAGGAAGAATTAACAAAAAAAGCACAGAACTTTTGAAGATTTAAAAATTATTTTGCTTCTTAGAAGTCCTTTGAAACTAAATGTAATCTTCAGTGGTGCTATCAAGGAGGAGTAATCTTTGTACCTAATTCAGAGAACTTAACCTCAACTGAAATATTTTTTCTTTATATTTAATAGTTGGAGAATAATTTGTGAATTATGAATGTTTCATAAGCATAGAGTAGAATTGTAACTCTTCTTAAAATATTAGTATCTTTTGGGCTAATTCATTTTTTTTTGTATTTTTCATATTATATAAAGTGATAGATAAATTATTGTTAACAAAAAATAAATTGTAACACACATTTTGTATTTTAATTAGAAAGATATTTTAAAATTATTTACAGATGCAAAGTCTGGTATAAACTCCATGGAGTATTCAATATTTTTATTGAATTTTTTTCCTATTGAATTTTATTGAGTTTTCTTCACTTTTTAATAGAATATCTATTTTTTAATTAATGAGAATGTTTAAAAGTTATCAAATTTTTCACACAACACTGGTGGAATAGCTTGTTGAAGAAACTTTAAAAATAAAAATCACTGTGTTAGCTGTTTATATGTATTGTACTTCTCTGTGTTCTTACAGGAAGATAATATTTTAGAGTGAATGTATTCTTCACCCTCCCTTCATCCTCTTCTAGTCTATAGATTTTGAGGAGAAAGTTTAATATTTTTAATTTCAGATATTACATTTTCTATTTTAATGCATAGCTTTAGATGTTAAGAATACTTAATGAAAATGTCAAAACCTGGCAACTTTCAGCAGAAGCTCATATATTACTGGTACCGATAAAAATTGCAGAAAGAAAAATCCCTTTGAAAATAAATAAACATTTGTTATGACCTTGTATAAAGGATATTTATTGATATACAATAAGTCAATATATTTAATTCTACTCTTAGGCATATTCTTTAGAGAAACTCTTTCACCAGGATATGTGTACAAAATTGTTCATAGCAATACTGTTTGTAACTGGTAACCATCAATGTTCTCTTAGAGGAAAATGGATAAGCAGTGCAATGGGTTCACGTAATAGATTGTTAATAGAAAAACAGAAAACTTAAAGTAGAAAACTTAATGTCTGAAATTAAAAATATTAAACTGTCTCCTCAAAATCTATAGACTAGAAGAGGATGAAGAGAGGGTGAATAATACATGCACTCTAAAATATTATCTTCCTTTATGAACACAGGGAATTACAGCACATAAAAACAGCTAACACTGATTTTATTTTTAAAGTTTCTTCAACAAGCTGTTCTACCAGTATTGTGTGAAAAATTTGATAATTTTTAAACATTCTCATTGATTAAGTGAAGGCAAATCATCTATAAAAATGGATTTCATGGACGTACTATTGCATTAAAAGTAAGTTCCACAAAATTGTATATAGTCTAATCACAGTTTTTATAAATATCAAAAACAAAAATAACAGAAAATGTATTTTTAAGATGCATAAATTCAGGGAAAACAAGAGAATTTTAGTGACCACTTCCTGTGCAGTATGGCAGAGGGGTAATAGCCTAATGTCAAGGCGTTAGGACAGTCAGGTAGTTGTTTGGCTCCTGAATATTTATTTTCTTTTTTTGCTTTACAACTTTATAGCATATATATATATATATATATAAGTTCTATATATGTAGAAAGTATTTTATAATTAAATATGTTACACTGAAAAGACTTCCAAAAATAATCCATAATTAGAACACCACATATCAATTGCTATCCTCTTCATGGAGATCATTCATGTAGATCTACTTATGTGCTTTACAAGGCACATGACTCAGCATTCTTTTGTTCTCTTGTCATCTTTTCCTATTCCAAGACCTCCGGTCCTGGTCAGTTGATATTTGTTGCCTTCTTACATACTTTTCTTAGATGAAAACATGTCGGTGATATTCTCAGAATCTCTGCATATCCAGAGATATACTTCTTTTTATTTCCCCTGGTGATATTTTCCCTGGGTTCTTGATTACAGTCCTCTCTCTCAATGTTCTGTCAATATTAGCTTCTATCACTTAGTATTTTGGATAAGTTCTATTGCTACTCTGATTCCTTCTATTTCAAAAGTTACCCACTTTGTATAGAAGCTTACAAGGGTTTACCTCATTTTAGGAATTCAGAATAATTTACCAGGATGCATATAAAATATGTTGGGTTTTTTTTCCACCATTAATTCTTTCTGGGACATGGTGAACCCTTTCAATCTGCAGCTCAAGTGTTTCTTCAGTTTAGAAAACGTTTTGTCTATTGTTGGCTTGATTATTCTCTTTCCTCCATCTGTTCCTTTTCCTTCATCTGAAATTCTTATTATTTGCATATAAAACCTTCTGTATTTTTCCTTCAGACTGCTAACTTTACTCCCATGATTTTTTTTATATTCTTGTATTTTTTTCTCTGTGTTTTGTGATATTCCTGTCCATTGATTTTTGCCAATTCTTAAAAGTTGTCATCTTCTCTTTCATTTCCTCTGCCAATTAAAAAAAAACTTTTTTTAAGATCTAAAGAATATCCTTATATAATCTTATTGCTTTTTATTTGTTTCAAGTTATCACCAGACTCCTCTAAGTGAACTATTTAAAAATAAAAGCCTTTAGTTCTGGGTCTTCTTGGAACTTTACCCACAGTTTTCTGGGTTCCGTGACGTTTTTGTAGACACCAGGTCAAGGTTTTAGGGTCCTGTATATGCTAGACAACCAGGGGAGGGTATAAACTCAATAGAATCTTGTTCCTCTGGGGCGCAGGTGAATAGGGGACTTAAAATCTTATGATCACGCTCTGCACAAAGGTGCTTCTCTGATGCTCCCTGATCTTCTGGGGTGCAGCACCAGCCTTAATATTTATTTAGCATCAAAGACAGTTAACAGTGTACCCCAGCTGCAGCTCTCTTACAGGTTCTTAGATCCCACATAACCATGAGCTCCCTAAATTAACTCAAGATCTTTGAGGCAAAAGTTATCTTTGGGTACAACATGGTCTAAATAATCACTTCAGGCCCCTGCTTTCTGGACTCCCATCAAGCACAGAGGAGAGCAAACATCCAGTGTTTCTTCTTCGGTTACTGTCTTGAAACATAGACGCAGAGAAAGGATGATGGGGACATTAAGGTTTAAGTTCAAGACATGCTGTCTCTTGGAATCTTCCAACTTTTTCTGTAAGATTATAATCAGGTATTCATAAGAGATAATACCATTTCTGGGATTTCCTATGTAACAAGCAGTATCTAAAATCATCACATGAATCCCTCTAGATATATAACAAGTGTCCTGTTTTAAGTGGGGAAACTGAGACTTAGATAAATAAGCAGCCTGCCCACTGTTGCATTAGGAAATGGCTAAGATTTTGATTCCAATTTGGCAACACTCTAAGGTTTGTTTGTATTCCTTCTAGTATATAACTCTCTTACTTTTCAATGTACCCTAAGCCTTATTGCAGAGAAATTATGAAAGTTGCTATAACATTCCCTCTTTTCCTTCCAGCACAAATGTGAAAATATTATTTTGGAATGGTATTTCCTATAAAGTTGAATTGCTGTGTTTGATAGTTTGAATTTCAGCTGAACTGCCCAGGGAAAAAACTGCTTAAATATTCCTACACACAAAAAAAACTATCTTAGCCTTGAAACTACCACACAGGATTCATGAAAACATATTTTCCTATTTGGTTTAGAATGGATTTAGGCAAAAAATAATCCATTTAAGAGAAGCTATGAGGGCTTGAAGGGAACAAGTGGTAATTGTTGGATTTATGAAATTCAACAGCTGTTTTGGAATGGATAAAGGCAGTTAAAGGCTTACTCATGGTAAACAGCAGTCCCAGTTCTGAACTTGTTTTTAAAATAATTGCTTCTAAGACAAATGGTTAAACAACAGTATTAGAGAATTTTTTCTAGAGGCTGTGGAGGGTTAAAAGGAGAAAAATGGCAGGGTCTTCTCCTTATCTGGCAATGAAAGGCAAGTGGCTAATCATAACATCATAACATTAGCTATCTCATTTATATTGTTGCAGACCCCTTGCCTACATGCTTTAGGCATGTTATCATTAAATTAGAAATATTTTTCTCCTATTTTCTGGGTGTAGACACTAAAGATCAGAGAGGTTAAGTAGCTTGCCCAAGGACATATTAGTATAGTGCATGTCTGTTACTGAAACACTAACATTTAGAGTCAAAAATTCATGCTGTTAATTAATCCTTCTTAGATCTACTTAGTTAGCTTTGGAGAGTTCATTTCATAAAGTGGAAGGTGGAAAATAACCCAAAATGTAGCAAATACCTGTTTGGTGTTTATTTATTGATGTATTCAACAAACATTCTTTCTTACTATCGACTGAAGTAACGTGCCAGCTCCCCAAAGTCATAGGCCTAAGGACGATTCTTGTGACTTTTTATTTTTAAACACTGTACTTGTTTTCTTTCCCTTTCCCTCTTTTTAAAAAGTCTTTTATAATGTGAATATAGAATTTGAAAGTAAATTAGATGTATATGCAGGATTCTACTTGCTACTTTCAGAAAGTAAGAGTGTCTGGAGAGCTCCAAATTTTCATATGCATCAGGTGAAAGCAATTCTTTTGCAGCTCTTCCTGAATATTTTAGAAAAAGTAAAATTAATGACTTAGGAATTAATTTCCTCTGTTTGCTCTTACAGTTTACTCAAACATTGATATTCTTTTCAGTTGCCATCACCACATTCCTTTTACTCTTTTGATGTTTAAACTTGAAATTTGTAACTGTGTTACTTGCAAGTATTTGCAAGAAATACATTCAAATAAACAGGTGCATTTTATGTTTTATTCTGCTCTTCAATTGAAACTGTAAATCTAACAAAGATTTGAGAAGACTGGTCATACCATTAATGGAAAATTAATCTTAGAGAAATATTTTCTTTTCTGACAGGGGTTAGTAAACAGACTAAACATTTCAGATAACACATAGATGGTGAAAAATGTTTTACTTTTATTGTATTTAATGTTATAATAAATTATAAATTTGTTATAATTAGCAATTATGCATACTCTTTCAACTATATCCCCATGATATTATTATTATTGTTATTCTTTATTTATTTTTTTGAGACAGAATCTCCCACTGTTGCCCAGGCTGGATTGCAATGGTGCGATCTTGGCTCACTGTGACCTCCGCCTCCTGGGTTCAAGCGATTCTCCCTCCTCAGCCTCCAGAGTAGCTGGGACCACAGGTGTGTGACATCACGCCTGGCTAATTTTTTGTATTTTTAGTACAGATGGGATTTCACCGTGTTAGCTAGGATGGTCTCAATCTCCTGACCTTGTGATCTGCCCCCATTGGCCTCCCAAAGTGCAGGGATTACAGGCATGAGCCACCATGCCTGGCCCCCATGATATTATTTTTGATTGATCTTATTAATATTAAAGAAAAAAGGAATTAACATTAAATTTGCTGATAGAAAGTAGTGTTGATCCTAAAAATATTATTCATTAGTATATATTGGTGCTTGACTAATATTAGCTTTCCCTAAATATTAACATGTGTTTAATCTAAAAATATTTTTGAATTGAATATATAAATTGTGCCATTGCTTATATCTGCTTTCTCCATAGTAGTGTAGGGATGAGAATAATATTTAAATTAAAAGAGGTATTAAGACACAATTAATAGCCCTGGCTTTATACTTGCTACAGAATTGATGCTCTATTAATAAGAGTGGTGGTGGTGTTTTTTATTTACCTTCTATCTTATTGAGAAAATAGTATCAATCTGGAAGAAACCTGTGTATGCTTCTGTGTATCTATATGCATCCATTACCTATACCTTCATCCTTTGCTTTTTCTCCCATTTCTATGAATGAACTTTTCCTCTCCCTGCAAGGTAATAATGCCTCCTTTTGCTCAGTAAGTCCTATTCATCTCATTTCCTTAGTGACACCTCCCCAGCAATTATTCATTCCCTCTTGGGGATCGTTTCTTTTTAGTTACCACCAGAATAACTCTTAACAGCATAGAATAATATGGTGGTTCATTCTGGCCACCACCTTATTTCTCTGCTCTCTTATACAGAAAAAACTTTTCGAAAGAGCCGTCCATATTTCCTCTCTGCATTCCCTGTCCTCCAAGTCTTACTTGAACCCACCACTCTCTCAGGTTTCCAACTCCCAATTTCACTGAGACTGCTCTTTTCAAGTTCACCCATCACCATGACTTTGCTAAAACTAAGTTTAAATCTGAAATTCTTGAGAACACTGAAATTCATCAATAGCATTTGACACAGTTGATCATTCTTTCCTGCTTGAAACGTTTGTTTTTCAGACCATCTGGTTTCCCTTTATCTTCTGTCGGTTCCTTCTTAGTCTCTTTTACTGTTTTTTCTTCCTCAATAGCCTAATGATTGAATTCTCTGGGGACTCAGTTCTTAAAACTCTTGTTATTTTCTCTCTCTCAATCTCTCTCTCTGTAAGTGATCTCCCCCAGTCTAAAAAAAAAAAAAAAAAAAAAAAAAATCTCTATGCTAATGCATATGAATCCTCTTCCCCAAACTCTAGATTCTTCTATTCAACTTTAATCGACATCTCCTCCCAGTTACCTTATAGCTACCATTTCAAACTTAAAATGTCCCAAAATGAAATCATGGTTATTTCTAAAGCAACTCCTCCGAAAGTCTTCCCCATCTCATGGTATGGCAACTTGATTCTTTGATTTGTGTGGGCCAAAAAATTTCAAGTCAAGTTTAATGCTTCTCCTTTTCTCATTCCTTACATGCAATTCCTTAGGAAATTCTGTTTCTATGCCTTGAAAATATATCTAGAATTTAATACTTCTTTTCCTAAGTCCAAGGCCATATCATTTCACCAGCACTTGTTCAGGTGTAGCCTTCTAATGGGCCTCCTGCCTTCACTTTTGTCCTCTTAATCTATTCTTAAACAAACACATCCTTCACCTGAAAATACAATAATGACTTCCTATTATTTTCAAAGTAAAAGCTAAAGTCCTTCCACAGATCTACACAACCTAGTGAAGTTTGTCTCTGACCTCACTTGTATCAGTTTGTCCCTTTGTTCATTCTGCTGCTGACACACTGGACTTCTTACTGTAATTCATGAGTTAAGCATTTTTTTTTTCATCGCAGTGCCCTTGCACTTGCTGTTCTCTTTGCTAGAATTACTCTTTTCCCAGGTATCCATATGTTTTGCACACTCACTTCCTTCAGCCCTTTCCTTATATGTCACTCTGCAATGAGGAGATTAAAAATAGTAAATCTTCACTCCCTATACATCTAGCCATTTTTATTCAATTTCTTTACTTTATTATTCTCTAAATGACTTACATACCACATATTTTACTTGTTGATATGTTTTTTTTTTTTTCCTGACTTCTCTACCGGAATAAAACCTCTCTGAGGGCAGGGACTTTTATATTTTTTAATCTTTGCTTCATTCTCAAGTGCCTAAATCAGTGCCTTAACATGTGGGAGATACTAAAAAAAATTGTTGAATAAATGGACTGATGTAATTGCCACTAATATTAAGAAAATGTTTTTATTACTTAAAAGGAAGTGCTGCCCCAGTGGTAATATTTCTGAATCTGGAACCATACTGCCTGGGTTTGAATCCTGACTCTATCATTTACTTAATTGTGTAACTTTGGGCAAGTTACTTAACTTCTCTGTATGTCAGTTTCCATATGTGTATCTACTGTATATACAAATATATTGGAAAAGTAAATAAATTAATATTTGGAAAGTATTTAGAACAGGACCTGTAATGTATAAATTCTGGGTAAAACTTTATTATTATGATGGTTAAATTCATGTGTGAGCTGGTAATATTTTAAAACCATGCTCAGAAGTAAAATATATTGGCTGCTACTGAACTCATTTGAATATACTCATTAATATTGTTTCTCTTGGGTACTGTTTTGGGAGGAAGCGTGCTGTACTGATCTTTATACAATAGCCCTCCTTTATCCATGGTTTCACTTTCCGTGGTTACAGTTACACCCAATCAGTGGCTTGTGGTCTGAAAATATTAAATGGAAAATTCCAGAAATAAACAATTCATAAGTTTTAAATTGTGTACCGTTTTGAGTGATGTGATGAAATCTTGCTCCATCCTGCTCCGTTCTGCTTGGGACATGAACCTTCCCTTTGTCCAGTGTATTCATGATGTAGATGCTACCCACTCTTTTGATCATCGACATCATCTGCTCCTAACATTGTCATGGCTCGATGATCCAGGATCACGCAAAGCAGATGATCTTCCTTGTGACGCATCATCAGAAGATGAATAGTAGCCCCACACACACACCACAATACTTACGCCACTCACCTCACTTCACCTCATCATGTCTCCTGACATTGTCATGGCTCGATGATCTGGGATCATGCAAAGCAGATGATTCTCATTCTGACGCATCATCAGAAGATGAATAGTAGCCTAACACTCACACCACAATACGTACGCCACTCACCTCACTTCACCTCATCATGTAGGTATGAGATTTATCATCTCACATCATTGCAAGAAGGAAGACAAGTACAGTACCATAAGATATTTTGAGAGAGACTATTTCACATAACCTTTATTACAGCATATTGTTTTAATTGTTCTATTTTTTATTAGTTATTGTTGTTAATCTCTTACTGTGTCTAACTTAGAATTAAACTTTATCATAAGTGTGTATAGAAAAAAGTATATATAGGATTAGGTACTATTTGCAGTTTCAGGCATCCATTTGGAGTCTTGGAACATATCCCCCAAAGATAAGCGGGAACTACTGTATATGAGTATAACCTTGTATAATGAGCATGGGTTTTTGGACTCAGATTTGTAGCCCCAGGTCTCCTACTTGCTGACTTTAAGTTACTAATGTTAAACTTGATTCATCTCATCTTAAAATGGGGTGTTTATGAACCATAAGAGGCTAGCAAATAAGCAAATGAGGTAAAAGATACAGGTATCCAGCAAGTTGGTTAATATTAAGTGAAAAAATAACAGTACCCCTGGCAGTGAAGAATAAGAATCCATTTTCAGGGCATCTAAGTATTGCCCTTGTTTCTGTATCTTATGCAAAATTACTGGTGAACTATTATGAATGGCTGATTTTTCAGGTTTCAAGAAATGGATGACAATTCTACTTAACAAATAGGGGGGTAAACCCCCTACAGAATTGGGAACCATAATAGTGGATATGTGGAACCCATGCATATAGTCTGAATCATGGTTGGAAATTTCCAATTTCATTCATCAGTTTGTTTGTTTTGCATGTTAGATTTAACTCTCTTAATTAGCTTTAGTTGGAGACCTATGATTTGTCCTTGAAGACTATTTTGCAAGCCATTCGGCACCTTCTTAGAGAAAACTGGAAATTGTCTTCATCATTCCAAATATCTACTCTTAACATTTTCTGTTTGTCATGCTTACACCCATTTGAGACACCCCAGGTCCTTTCTCCTATTGTGAAAACCTACTCTGAGGAAAGTATTAGTTACAGTTTTATATATTATATAAGAAATTCAAAGACAACATTCCATTCCATGCAATGCTATATAAACAAATTATCTTATTGTAAGATTGAAGGCATGGTTCCCTGTTAAACGCTCTATTATTAATAAAGATGTTGGGGAGGAGATGTATCCTTTGAGCAGTGGCACTCTCTAAAGCCCTCTCAAAGCTCACTATGTTTGTAGGAACAAATTTTTTTCTGTACTCCCCTTGATTAGCTCCATTAAGGCACAACTCTTTGATAATAAAAAACATAAATGATTAGGAATTACATATGCATATATTAATTAGAAATATGCATGTGTTTACATAGATAAATATATAATTAACAATGTTGCTTGCCTTTGGCCATTGACAATAAATATTATGAAGGGAGTTCTTAAAAAATACATATGCTAAATAAATATCCAGATAACATTTGCACTGCTGTAGCTTTTTATTGAGGGTCATCTTGGCCACTGGCATGGTTTCTTCCTGGATAATAATGCTACTGAGCCTCTCCAAAAATAGAGGTATGTAACCAGTGTAGATGTCACCTTAGTCATCTCATTTGCATCTAATGATTATATTTGAAATGCTATATTAAGTGATGGAATTTTCCTTTGGAAAAGAAAAGAGTCAGATTTACTCTACATAATTCTCTCTTTTTGGCCTTATGTATTTTACAAAATGCACATTTTCCTTCTCTCCTGATTCTTATGCATACATAAAAATATGTCTGTTTAAACAAGCTTCTACTACTGGCTTGTTTCAGGGAAACTACCTGAGTCCTTCTTCCCTACTGGCTGAAGAGGAAAATCCAGTTTGTTGCCTAAGAGTTTCGTAAACTCTCCACTGATGAAATAATCCTGTGTCAAAGCATAGCATCCGAGCAATGCATGCAAAGAAATTATTCTTGACATATCCCTTGGGCCGTTGACTTTCTTGTGTTAGGCGGTCCGCCGAGACATACTATTATTTCCCGTTTGATTATGTATGTGCATATGCTGTCAGTTTGCATTGCTAGGATAAGCAGTTTGAACTTGATGATTTGGTGATCTAAATGTAGTCCTTTCCTCTTAAATGAAATCTCATTTTCTAGCAATTTCAAGGCTTGCTAAATTTAGTCACAGAAGAATGTATATATGCAATTTTTGTTTTCCTTTTCTGTTCTTGCTCTCATCATTTTTCGCTGGTGCTGAGGATAAGGAAGAACCCCATAGTATTACTAGTCTTACACCCAAAGCTTTGAAAAATCTGTATTAAAGTGGACAATATAGAACTCTCATTCTTGGTCTTTTTTTAATTTCCTAAGGCAGAAGTATATTTACACTTGTTAGCTCTTAGAAAGAAAAAGTGATCTGAGGGACCAGCCAAGTTTTCTCTTTTTAAGAGATGTTCTTTTTGTGGAAATCAAGGTTTCTTTATGCTCTTGCACTGAATCAACTAAATCTTTTTTTGTTGCCATGTTAAATTCAGAGCTGTACCCTCAAACTGTGTAACAGACCAAACAGCCAACTCTGAAACAAGATGTGGCTTCTTAGTAAATCACGTCAAAACTGCTTTTAGGTGTTCCCAGAATAGTTCCAACCCATGAAATTGCCCTGGAATGAATTAGCACATCTCTGAACACTATGCAACCTGAAATTTAACCATTCTCATCAATATGAAAAAAAGTTTAATGGTCATATTTTTATCAAGCAAACTGCCCTTTTTTAGTGTGCTGGATTGGTTTTTTGAATAGGTGTATGGAACATGGGTTATAAATCTCCTTAATTAAAAAGCTTGTCCATCAAGTTTGTATAGTATATACAAGGTTTGCAATCCCAAGACAGGAGGCCTAAATGTGTGTGAAAAAGTCTCATGTCCAAAATGGCAAGGGAGTCTGCAATTAAAGTATCAAGTCACAGTTGAAACTTACTAGTTTAAATTTATCAATAACCTTGTAACAGTTGAGGACATATCTCACCTTTCAAATGTAATTTCTTTCACTGAAAGAAGATTAATGTATATAATTCAGTGTTACAATGCACTAATAAATCAGAATGTGAAGATATCTCTCAGTAGGCTTCATTCTGGAGGCTAATTTCCTTGTCCAACACAATAGAAATGAGTTTATTATATACATATGCAAATCTGGCTAAATCTGCAGAAATGTAACTACAGATGTCTAGAAAATTCAAGAAACATCATAAATCGTAACACACTGACAATATACAGGATGAGTTTACTCTTCCTTAACTTATTAACTAGTAAGTTCTCACTAATAAGTTACATTGATGAATACATGAAGTTAAAAACAATTTTTAGAATATACGATAGTAACCTTGTGAACCAAAAATGAAGTAATGTAAATAAAGCATTTGAAAAGTTAAAGGTTTATAAAATTTTAAAATCTTATTAATGACATAATTTAAATTCAATGCCATGCCATAAGTGACTTGGAAAATTACATTTTCTTCCTTTTCATTTGTCATCCAATAAAATCAGGTATTTTAACAACTTAAGAGCCTTGAAAAAATTATGTGCCATTGTGGTGAATTGATTTGGTCAGATTCGCAGAGATAATAAGGAGTTAGGTCTCCTGACATCCATTTAGTATTATTTTCATATAATTTTCCCTTGTGGCCAGATCCAAGGTTAGAAAATCTATAAATAAGGGAAGAATGAGGGATGGATGCAAAGTCTGAGGCGTTCAGCATTTTAGGACAAAATACGCAATACAATTGGTTAACCACATGAATTGAATGCAATTTAATCCAAACTTCAAGAATTACCATTTTTTTTTTTTCTGGTCATGCACTGGTATGAGAAACCTAGAATTTCAGAGTTATCTTCCTTCATATCTACTGGAATAAATTTTATCCTTTTGCCCAAATCACTTAGTAAGAATGGGTTTTCATGACCAATATAAAATTGTTCATGTGACTTCATCCCAAAATTTATGGTGTTTGTGTTATTGTGTGTGTGCACCAAAAACACTGAAAAACTCTGCACCTTTTTCTTCTTGTATTTTCAATGTAGATGACTTTTGTAGCCACTCTAAACATTTTGCCACATCCAGCCACTAGTAGGTTTATAGTAGTATCTCAATGTTCTTTAATTTTCCTTTCTCTAATGACTAATGATATTGAATATCTTTTCATGTGCCTCTTTGTCATCTTCATCTTATCTTTAGTGAGTATCTGTTCAAATCTTTGGTTCATATATTTTTATGGGTTGTTCATTTTCTTATTATTGGGTTTGAGTTCTTTACATATTATGGATACAATTCCTTTATCAGATATGTATTTTGCAATATGTTCTTACAGTTTGTTGCTTGGCTTGCCATGTTGTTAACATGAAAACATAAAACAAGAGTTTATTTTAGATAATGTCCAATATATTGTTTTTGCCTTTATGACTACTGAGTTTTGTGTTCTATGTAAGAAAGAGTTGTATAACCCAGTTTCACAAAGATTCCATTTTTCATATTTTCTTCTCAAAGTTGTATAATTTTAGCTCTTACATTTAGGTCTAAGATCCAAATTCAGTTGATGTTTGTATATAATGCTTTGGAAGTCTCCCTTATTTAAACACCTTCATTGCTTCTTAATTCCCATGTTTTTGTGTTTTATGTCTCTTGTATGTCACCGTTATCAGTAACTGTGTGCACAGAGCTTATAATGTATAATCTAAGAAAAGTAAGGAATATTTATTTGATTTGTATTTTTGTGAAGTTTGTTCCTCAGACAAAAATGTATTGAAAAATATGTGTAGTCAAGGTTTTGTGCTATAATTTTGGATTTATTATAATCATTGTCCATGTACTACACTAAGCCTTTGTAAATGTGTGGTTTCACTATTTGATCAAGAAGGTAAAATACAGACATGGTAGTAGCAATATGATTCACTATATAAAGCAAAATAGAGTGCATAAAGACATCCACAAATATGTACGTGCATAAGTGCTTTCATAAATATTATTTCCAGATAAAATTATTTTATATTAAGTATGAAAAATATATATAATGTATAATATCTTTGAATATATAAACAAATACAATGTATTATTTAAATAAAATTAATTATTTATTTACATTTTTTCTTATTGCCTTTGTCAGTTGGCTTGGACTGGCAGAGTATATTTTGTTCTGCGGACATGCTGAAATTCGTGTAGTAAGTCTGTAATACCATAATAAAAAGTGATAGACCAACGTAGGAGCACACCTCTGATGTAAATGAGTTTATAGAACAGATTGACCTTGAGTTATCTAAAATTCATCAAGTTTTTTCCATTTTTTCTCTGACATACGAAAAAGACTATAGAACTCACCTGCTATTTAATGTATTTTTAGAAAGGGAAACTTTTAATTAGACTGTCTTATGATGAACCCCAGTAGTAAGAAAGACATGTACAGAGCTGTTCTGGTAGAAGGAGGAGTAAAAGCACCACCCAGGAGAGCTGTATTTCTTCTTCCTTAGCCCTCTCTAAAACATTTTCATATAGCCCAGAGATTCTGAAACACAATTTAAAAATCTTTGATTTAGTCTAATCAAGTGTTTGATTTTTACGTGCAAAACAAAGGCCTACCTAGTTTTCCAAGTCATACCATCATTTTGTATCTGAGAAAGCTCATCTTACCCTAATCCATTGCTTCACTTATTCCATAGCTCCCTGTTATTTGGTTCACTCTGACAAATATTATAGGTCATAGAAATGTGGCTTTCTTTTTTGGAATATGTTTTGTTTGTTTATTAATGTGCAGTTATTCAATAGAGACGAGGTTAAAATGAGGATAATAGAAATCTTGTATTTGAGCAAAAGCTGAGTTTATTTTCTTCAAATGATTGATCATTCAATAGCTATGTAATAAAACCATAAGACTGAATCGGTATTGAATTCTTGTAAACACCATATGTTTGTATAAAATTCTCTAAATAATGTCTCCTCTCTAATCTTCACGCTCATAGTCAGGAGTTTCCTGTATGACCTTCAAGCACAGACATGTCTACAATTTTTAGCACTAAAGGAAATAGCAAAAGTATAGAATTCCACTCTCATAGGGCTGTGGTCAAGAATGACTGATACACAGCTGGGCAAGCAGCTGGGCCTTTCATAGACAGAACAAAAAGTGTGTGGAACTGAGCTTTATTTGAATACGAACTAAATTCAACTCCAAAACCCTTGAATGCATTGTACAGTTGAGGGTTTGTGCATGAAATATTCAAGTTTTTACTCTTATTTGAATCTTAGAAAGTAAATTTATCTGAGAACAAATGGCACCTTGCATTTGTGCCAGCCCTTTAGACACTACTCATAATTTTTCAAATTATTGCATTTCAGTCTTCTGTTCACAATTGAATAAATAATAGTGACACTTTGCATTTTGTAGCGACACTCCTTTTAAGATGTGTGTTTTTAGATAAGATTATTAATTTATAAACCATCATGAAATAAAATAGAAGATATTTTTGCTCATTTGCCACATGCAGTGAAAAAGAGTCCTTGGGCAAGGTCAAACAATGAATCAGCAGGGCGTGGAGAACAGAACTTTCCAAGTTCTCTGAGGGCAAAGCCTCACTCTGTGTATCAGCAGGTCTCTCGTGGTAGGGGTGTGATGTTCCTGAGCCCTTTTCAGATAACACTTCACTTGTGATTTTGTATAGCTTCTGAGTTCTTCCAGTGTTATTGCTGAGATATAATTCCTTTATTTATTTATATTTATTTATTTATTGAGACAGAGTCTCACTCCGTCACCCAGGCTGGAGTGCAGTGGCATGATCTCAGCTCACTGCAGCCTCTGCCTCTTGAGTTCAAGCGATTCTCCTACCTCAGCCTCCCAAGCAGCTGGGATTACAGGCGTCCACCACCATGCCTGGCTAATTTCTGTAATTTTAGTAGAAATGGGGTTTCACCATGTTGGTCAGGCTGGTCTCAAACTCCTGACCTAAGGTGATTCACCAGTCCTGGCCTCCCAAATTGCTGGGATTACAGGAGTGAGACACAGTGCCTGGCCAGAAATAATTCCTTTTACCAGACCAATGCAATTTAAGAATTCCACAGAGAAAAGGGGTTTAAGGTAGGTTTAGAATGTTTGAAAAGCTTTTGTGCAGTCCTCTGTGGAAATGAAACCTAAATCAACCAACCAGAGTAATGTGAAATAAATATTTTACAAACAGCAACAGACAGCACAGTAATATAAGTGCCTAATAAGACATGTGAGTACTTAACGGCTGTTCATGCTTCTTGTTAGGAAAAGCAAAAGGAAACTTCTCTTCTATTAAATGTTGATAATGTGTTTTAACATTAAATATTCACAGGATAATCATGTTCTTAAGTTATTCTTATCAAGCCGAGAACAGCATCTACTTAGGAAGAGATTCAGATTAGAGACTTATTGCTATAAATTCACCATTTTTTTAATGCCTGAAAATGAGCAAGGCATATTAATTATACATGTTTGTAATAATGTAAATAATAAGCTTTATTACAGAGTTCTCATAGAGAGAAGGGAGTGAATTTGTACTAATGTTTCAGCCTGATCAAACTCATAACTTGCTACTGTTCTTATTTTCCTAACAATAAAGGGACATTGGGTTTTTGAATATTTCATATTGAGAAAAACAAACATAGGGATGTATTTATGAACACTGTCTCTGTTTCATAAATGATGAAACTTTGGTTTTGAGATGTTAATTTTTTTTCCCCAAAGTCAAAAAGCTGATAAACAGAAAAGCTTAAATTAAAATGCTAGTCTATCTGTCTTCAAAGTCCTTGCTCTTAAAAACCATGCTATATGTCTTCTAATACGTTTTTATAAGGTAGGATCACTTCACTAGCATACTTTTGTTTTCTCATTCCTTTTTTGTAATGGGCCTTTTAGAAAATAGAAAAATAGAAAATTTCTTTTGGTAATGGGGCCTTTATTTATTTATTTACCAGTTTAGATTTACAGTGAAACTGAGCAGAAAATACAGAATTATTACGTATACCTTTATGTCCCCCCTCCCATTTTCCTCTATTATCAACATATTGCATTAGTGTGGTACATTTGTTACAATTAATGGCCCAATATACATACATTATTATGAACCAAAGTCCATAGTTTATATTGGGGTTCATTCTTGGTGCTGTACATTCTTGTACATTCTATGGGTTTGATAAATGTATAATGACTGGTAGTCAAAATTACAGGATCATGCAGAATAATTTTCCTGCTGTAAAAATCCCCTGTGCTCCACCTATTTGTCACTCCCTCCCTTCTGCAAACCTCTGACAACCACAGATCTTTTTACTGTGCCCAGTTTTGCCCGTTCCATGACTTCATATGGTTAGGGCCATACAGTAAGTAGCTTTTTTGGGTTGCCTTCTTTAACTTAGCAATATACATTTAAGGTTCTTTCATATTTTTTTTGTGGTTTGTTAGCCCATTTCTTTGTTATCACTATATAACATTCCACTGTGTCAAGGTACCACACTTTGTTTCCTATTCACTGATTGAAACACATCTTGAGGGCATCCAAGTTTTGGCAATTATCAATAAAGCTTCTATAAATATTCATATGAAAGTTTTGTGTGGCTGTATCTCATTCCTTTTTAAAAATTATGTTTCTATAAACTAAAATATTCCTCATGATTTTAAAGTGGAAATGTCTTAAGTGCTTAAAAGCAATGAGAATATTTATGTGCTAAACCTTATGACCTACTCGATTACAAGCTATTCTGTCTTAATCTCCAAATTTCAGGGGTTTTTTTTAACTGGTTAAGTGTGAATAAGCTTATTTCCTAAGTGCTTGAAGGTAGTGGAATAGTGTAAGGGTGGGTATGTACTTTTTTGCAATTGCTTTTATTCCTCTGCTGTTTATTACTATGTCTTTCTCTTATAATTGTGTAATTACCTGCCGCTTACTGTCACTCAGTCTTTCTTCTGAGGAAATACTGTTTCTCTCTGATATAGGTCCTTTGAATAACAAATTGACATATGATTTTTCTTATACTCAATGAAAATTATTTATTTAGAAATTTAGAGCTGTAAGGAAACTTCAACCATTTTTAGCAGAAGAGTATTTTTTAAAAATGTTATACAAATCCTATTAATAAGGAAGATAAATGCTGTGGTGGAAGATGGAGAATCTAGTGAGATCCCTCTCCACTTTTCCCACTTCCACTAAAGCTGTTCCAAAATATTTTTTAAATTCAAGAGTTTCTGGTACACAATGGAAGACATTCATCTAGTTCATTCTCTTCAGTTTTCGTGTGAAAATTGAATCTCCTGTAGTTGTGGGGAGATTGAATTGGGTCTTTGTTTCTACAGAGAAATAAGATTGAGGTGAGCTGTTTGCAGTTGACTTGAAAGTGGCATAAGTGCCAATTGTGGTATTTGTCTGTTGTAATGTATGAAGAAAATTAAGAATTTTGATCAAGCTGTAAATGACCTGTGACAGGGAAAGAGTGGAAGCTGAATTTCATAGGGTCACTAGTAGTTTTACAATTTTACCAAAGCCATTCTAAATTACAATTGTAAGTAAATTGAATCTTTGGCCATAGCTATCTTACTTGAAATACATTCCTATGGTTGATAAAATTTGATATAAAGTACCTGTCCACATTATTCTCTAATGAAATAAGAATAAATTATTATAATTATGGTATAAAAGTCAATGTTAGAGTCAATGTTAGGAAAATCTGAAAATTTATGTAGTAGATTTAGTAAACAAATATTTTAAAACATGATTAATCTCATTTATTCATTTATTCCACAAGTATTTTTAAAGTGATTGCTTTCATGGATATTAGGTGGCTTTAGATAAAAGGAAGAGCTGTTCACTGAATTTAACAAGAGACCAGAGTTAATGTGGGTATAATTGTAGATAAAGTTGTTGGGTATAGTTGTGGGAGGAAGTGAATATTTTCTTTTCTGTTTTTATTTTCTGTAGTAAAATAACGTGTATACCCAAATCATTAAACTGAGAACAAGAAGGAGAGGGAACACTGGAGGAATGAAGGAAAACAAGATGTGAAATAATCATTTGGAAGAGTAGAGGAGCATAAGAATGACTTGACTAGAAACAGGGTAGGCAACCTAATCTGCAGGGCCCAGGGAAAAATGCAAAATGTGGGGCTTCTATTAAAAATTAAGAATTTCAAGACAGCAACAGTGGGAGATTAAAACAAGTATGGGACCATTCTATGTGTGGGCCCTGTGCAACTAAACCCATGAATTTGATCTAACTAAGAGAATATAATAGAGTTGCTTGCCAGTACTGAGGGACCACTCAAAGATTAAGATCATAGATTGCAGATGAAAGCAGTAGCATGGTTGTGTAATTTTATGTACTAATAATCAGCTATAAACCATTCTCCATTCTTCTTCATTCTTAGAGTTTCTCTATTATCAGTAAAACAGAAAGGAGTAAGCACAGTCTTCATCCTTCAGTATTTGAATGAGCTGACAATGTATGGTCCGTTCTATGTGAAGAACGATGCCTTCAAGCCTTATTCATATCAAAGGGACATTAGAAGTTGTTAATTTATTATTTTACCTGTTGTTACTTTAAAAAGATCTAGGTGTTCTTAGACTTCCATGGTATATTTCTAAGCAGCTGGTAATGTATTTTCTACCTTATTGTGACATCATTTTCTGTACTATCTTTGCAGTGGGGATTTGAGTTTGAAAGAGAGAGGCAGTAAGTAAGTTTTTGTCACTGCCAATTTCTGTTGACAGAGCTTTCATTTGATTATTGTTCCCAAATCAGGACTGTCATGAGGATGAATGTAGCTAATTAATCCTTATCAGCTCTGATTCAATTAAAAAATTCCTGAAAACTTCTCAATGTCTGCTTGAATTCTTCTTATGGAAACGTTGCTGTTAGAAAGGTCAAAATTCTTGTTAAATAGGATCAAGGACCTTACAAGTCAAGCATTTCACTGGGTGGTGGGGGGCTATATTTAAAAATTAATTTAAAGGAAAATGCAAAATATTACTGAATATAAATTTGACCGGGTGGAGGAGAATTTTGCTTTTCAGGCTCACCTTTTAAGCTAAGAGAGCATGAGAATAGATGTACTTGCATATAAGCGTACAAGAACAGAATGATTTTGCTATATCACTCTATCACCTTTCACATATCAGTCTGTTACTCCGTTCAGTTTGAGAATAATAACTCATTCAACTATGTGTTATCTTGATAACGGAATGTTTTATGGAGGGCCATTTGTAAAATATTAGCTAATGAAACACCTGATGTTTGTGTATGGGCACAGGTAACTTTTTATTTTTAATGTATCATTTGTATATGTTTAAATTTTCTGTTATTGGATAATCAAAAGGCAACTTTAAAAGAGAATCATATTTAACTTTACTCTTAACAAGCAGAAAGTAGTACATGCCAAAATGGTGAATCAGTATCTAAATGTACAGGTCTAATATTCTGAATCTCAGCCGAAAGGGGAAGCAAGAATTGCCTTTTAGTTAAGTGGAAAGTTAGCAATAATTTTGAAAAAAAGGATTAGTAAAGTACTGCACTGAACGTATGCATTATTATTAGGTTGGTGCAAAAGTAATTGCTGTTTTTGCCATTACTTTTGCATCAACCTAAATATAAATCAAAATGTACTAAATTGAGCTCTGTAAGTTGGACCTTCTGGTGAAACAGTCTCACATTACCTCAGTTTTCTTGCTGGTCAGTGGACCTATGTTTCTTAATTGAAAATAATAAAGATTTTAGTCTTAATATTTTTGAAAACCTTGAATTGCCTGTGCGTGAACATGTTTTAGCTACTATTGGCCATTTAAATTGAAGCAAAAAAATTAGTGAAATAAGCACGATGTCATGTTATACTAAGATCAGCATATCTAAATGAAGGCCCAACTGTAAATTAAGCATCTTTGACAACTTCATAAATCCTTTAAATTTAAGGGTACTTCAATTTTAATATGTTGTGATTTATACCTCTAGACAAATTAATACTTCATTTATGAATAAGCTCGAAGGGAGCTTCGGGTCTTTTAATATCCCATTGATACATGGGTGATCAATTAGTGGTGAATATTTCTGATTTTCAACCAGGAGGGATGTTGCATCTTAGGGAATCAGGTTTGCAGGACCTGTAGTTTCTTACAGAGATTGACTTTCTTTCCATAGCCACATGAGGGTAGGAACATGTTTTGACAAATCTTTTCTTTTTATGGAATTAAACTGATCTTGTCACATATGCAAAATCGACATTACTAAGACCATTGACCTTGTGATAAAGGAGAACAGATTCTAAAAGACATTCCTAAATGTAATCTACTTTATGAATTGCTGCCATTCTATTTGAATATGTACATTTATTTTTATGTTTATGGTTACCAGAATATTTAGATTCTATGAATCATGAAATGATTTTAAAAATTCCAATAGCTTCACAGGTTTCTTTCCACTCTTCACCCTCATTTCCTCGGAAGGTTTTAGATATAGGAGAAGAAACAGACAGCTACTCAAACAATTTAAAAATAAAAAAGCCTAAAGGTCAAATCACAATCACACACTAGATTTATTGTCTTTTAATGTCATAGCCGTCCCTGTGATAAAGATTAGTGATGAACAGATTGAAAAATATATGCAAGAATGACTTCTACTGCAATATAATAAGCTTATCCACATATTAGGCTTAATTTTTAGCAAAGATATTAACTTTTTCTTTTTATTAAAAGAATATTATATTTTGGACTGAAATTTAATACTTCATTGTGTTTTCTTCTTGTATTAGGGATTTTGGCAGAAATATGAAGAGGTTGGGAAAAGAGAAGATTGACAATTACTCATTTATTTTTTAACAATAAAATTTTAATGTTTTTGTGTTGCTTAGAGTTTTGTACAATTGAGTATCATAATTATCATTTACCCAAGGGAGAATCTCATTCTTCAGGAATAGATGTCTTTGTCTAATTTGCCTTGAAGATATTTATATAAGTTGTCATCAATGAATTTTAATGAAAACTTGAGTAAAATATGTTTGAATATATTTGCAAGGCAATGAAAAATAAGCTTTTTATTCCCCTAGAGAGTGTTACACTGATTAAGCTATTTTTACAAATAATTTTATGTTAGTCATATAAGCATTAGTCTATTTTGCTATTTAATTATCAAATCTTTATTAAGAAAATTTGAAAATCAGATCAATTATCCTAAATGGAAATTATACAGACTGATATACTCTACTTCTAAAGTAAGGATTTTAATTTTTCTGTATGATTTTGGGGAAAGAAATAGAGAAATTCTATGTGGCCTTTGATGTGGCTTTGACTTTGCCATTCAATTGCTTTTACTTTAACTAATACAGTGCAGTGTTCTTAAATTTTTAGTCAGTAGGAGTTATATAGGGGATGAAATTAAAATGCAGATGAGGTTCCACAACCAAAAGTCAGATTCTTTCAGAAATCTGTATTTCAAGCAAACATCTCAGGTGGATCTGATGCTTTTGGCCCAGAAAGTACATTTTGAGAAACATGGTTACAATGGAATGATCCTGATGTTTAAGGGAAATCAGAATATAGAAATGAAACATGTATATTTTTAATCATCAATCAACTAATTACCATAATTGAGTACTTCATTATTTACCATAAATTAGAAAATAATTTAGATCTTGTAAGTTCCAATTTACAACCAAAATGTATAGTATTTGCATATATCTTAAAGAACACACTTTTATCTTTGCTTGCAATCCTTATGGTATTCTATTGTCTATGTACATTTTTTTTTTAACATAGCACTGTATAGGTACCCACTCATTTGTAGGTTATTTTTGAGAACTATAAATATTTTTACCATCAATGAGATAAAATTCCCTACACATTCTAACAACTTCTAAACTGTTTTTTTTTTAAAAAATAAACTAAACAAAAACCTGTTTTGCATCACAGAGAGTAAAGACTTTCTAATTAGAGCAACACAATACCTGAATTTACCACCACTTTTCATGAGGATAAAAGTACTATTGTTTTTTCCAAGCTCCCCAGTGATCAAACCACTTTTCAAGCACTATTCTATTGTTTCTCAAAACAGAACTATATATGAAGAAAGCCGAAATTCAAGATTAACTTGCCAGGACAGGCTCAGGCAGATGTTATGATCAATCAGCAAATTCTTTGCTTTTGCTAATAACAAGCTGCCTTCATTAGAGCAAAAGGCAGCTACTTCAATGACAGATTTGTCATACCACTGTTGCCACACAAAGAGCTGAAAAGAAAAAGTTGAATAATCAAAAAAATTCAAATGAAGGGTAATAAAAATTGAGATGAGCTTTATAGTAATAATAATTCAATAATTTCTATTTAGTGGAAACGAAATAGAAACTAATACTAAAACTAAATAGAAACTAAATAAAACTAACTAGAAACATCAATAACTGAGTAGCTTTGGTATTGTAATGCATCTGGAAAATAAGGCATGCACACTACAAATGTGATCTTTGCATCAGGAGAAGCACAATGAAAATCTATGCACTAAAACCAGAAATCGTATTAAAACAACTTAAGATTATGTACAGCATTGAGATGCAACAGTCACTCAGTAGCTTTTAGAGGTAATGAGAAGGTAATTGAAATCCTAAGGCTACTTCCTAATTGATGTGATTGGTCATGGCAAGTGAATGGTGCATTGCCTGACCCATTTTTCTTCACCAGTGAAATAAAACATAAGGGTCTTTATTAATTTGTCTATTCAGGCATCTTTGAGAATGCAATTAGAGACTTGGAGGCTAGAGTCTAATGATGATGATGATGGTAATGATAATGATGATATTAACAACAATTTGCTACATGCTTTAATTCTAATTTCTAAACTCTTCCTGACATTATTCTTTCCTTCACTTTATATATAGAGGAAGTGAGGGTCACAAAGACGTGAATTTATATTCAGGTATTTGGAAAAGTCTTCTAACAATTGGTTCATTGAGATTTCTTAAAAATCACAACAGTAGTTACTTAGGCTTGTAAGGGGGCACTGGTGGCAGGGGTAAAAGATCCTGAAATTCCTTAATGCTATGCTAAGCAGTTTGAACTTCATTTTGTAGTTAGCTCTGTCATCTATGTTCTGAGAAGGCTGCTATAGCTTTTGTTTGGAAGATGGATTAAAGTGAGAAAAATAGGTCAATAAGATAGTGGCAGTGAGGGTGGAGAGGAAAAAAGAATATTTGGTGTAAAACAGGGCATAATGGCCTATTAAAAATATGAAGAGAGGAAAGAGAGAAAAGTAAAATATATGATTTTGAATATTTATGTTGAGATAGGTGGCTAAGAAGATAATAGATCTATAAACATCAATAAAGGAAGCAAGAAAACAGAGCTTCGGAGAATATGTGGAAGACGTTTAGTGTTTCTGAAAGTAATGTATTTAGGGATATGTAGAAACTTACCGTAGAGATGCCATCTAGAGTGTTGGAATGAGAATTTGAACTTCTTATAAGGGAGCACCCCCAAATCAACTGGTTTGTTACTAATAATGATATATTATTTTCAAAATTTCCTAATCCAGCTTATTAAAAAGCCTTAAGCTGGACCACTATACTGTACATAGAGCAAATCAAAGCTGAAAATAGCTTCCACTAAAGCATAGTTCAAGGCTGTCCAGTAGAACTTTCTCGGATGATGGAAATGTTTTATATCTGCATTGCTTAATATAGTCACTGTTATCCATACTGTTATCCATATGTGTTTATTGAGCACTTAAAATGTGACTCATGTAACCCAGAAACTGAATTCTAACTTTTATTTAATTTTAATTACTTTAAAGTCAATTAGTTTCTATAGCTAAGGGCTACAGAGATGGATAGGACAGGTCTAGACATTTTAATCTGAAACAACACATTATTAGCAGTTTGGAGACCAAAATTCCACCTGCAATAATTCCAACAAAGTCCTCACTTGTAAAGAAAATGGAAAAAAATTGTGACCAACTAAGTATAAAGCTGTTAAAAGTTGCATGTTCTTTTAACTGCACATTTTTCATTGATGTTAATGAAACATATAGATAAAACAATATTCAATATTTTAAAATTTATAAATCATATTTTAAATATAAGTAGATTGTATTTTTATTTAACCGGTTTCACTGTAGACAAGATAATCTTTCAAAGAAGAGTCCAATTCAATTACTTGTGGAATGAGACTATATTTTATAGTTATATTATACAGCCTTCTAAGAGAAGATATTAATTTAGGACTATTACATAGTGAATACTGAGGATACAATGACATTTTCTTATTTAACATAACAGTTTATGCATTAATTGACTGCAGATTAAATACATTACTTTAGTGCATTACAGTAGAATTATATAGGCACTTAATTTTTTGTAGAATATTAACAGAGAAAATAAATCACCAGGCTGTACCTAATCTCTTTCCATTACATATATGTATATATAAATTGAATTCTGACATATCAGCATAAAGATTTATCCTTAATTTGTGATGCTCTTCTGTTATGAACATTTGTAGTCAACTTTCCAGAATTAATTCATAGTATTTTGAGCTTAAGATTTAAAACTGATATGCAATTTTCTTGTTCACTTGGCCTTTATATTGTCATTTTTTTATGGGGGTGTGGAGGTTATCACCTAGCAACTGAGAGCAAGAACCTCTGTTGAAGATACATTTGGATTTGTGATTCAGCCCTATTGTTTTATAGATTAGTGGACTTGCACAAATTATTTTCTTGCAAGTTTATTTTGAGGTTGATGCATGTGAGCATGCATCTACTGACAAATTTTGCATGTTGTTTTTGCGTTCTCTTCAATTTGTTTACTTTGAGTCTCTCTAAATTAGAGCAAGAACTTAAAGGAACTTGGGAAGTAATAAGTGGAGAAACTTCATTTCAAAATTCCTCCAGAAGTTCAAATTCCCATCTCCTGATTAAAAAATCATTAGGTGGTACATTTTTTAATTGAATTACGTATAATTCCACAGCATTTCTCCTCAATTTACATAAATTTTAATTGAATGATGAAATTACATTAATAACCAAAACTTGCAAAAACACCAGTGGAAACTGATAAAGGGTATCACTTTTGTATGGTAAGGATACAAATCTTCAGGCAGGGACAGAGGCCTCCCAGTATACTTAAAAGGTGATCATATAATTTATCATCCAGGTTTAGATACTTGTGAAACTAAAGAGAGCATAAACATGACTGGTTCAGACAAACTGAGACCTATTGTTGCTCTGTCTAGATGGTATCTGATTACCTGTTGTGTTTGGGTATTTTGGACAACAGTTCATATGTTTTACACAGAGAATAGAGGTTTTGATTAATCCAGGTAGTCAATTAATTGTAGGTTAAAAGAACTTTCACTGTAACTTTATGTTTGTACAACATACTAATCTTTCGCACTTACTGAGCTTGCATGATAGGCCAGATAAGTTAAATAGTTATGTGCATGACCTCATTAAATTATCACATGTTTATGGAATAGATTTTTTTATTTCTATTTCACAGATGAAATGGAAACTTAGGAAGTAATCTTTGTAAAATGTGGTAAATCCTGCCTATTTTGCTACACGCCAGACCCTGTGCTAAATAATTCTGTGCATTGCCTCATTTAATCCTTCTAATTACCCTAAAATAGTTTTTTAAACCTCTACTTCACAGATGAGAATAAATATGTTGCTGAATGTTATAGCTGATGAGTTTCATAGACCAGCTCTAAATCCAGATCTGTCAGACAAAAAGACTATCCCTCAATTATTAGGCATTTTTTTCCATAACTGATATCTGTTGCCATGAAATGTATGATTCTGTCACTTGGGGACAATTAAGAGCTTGAGAAGGAAGGAAGGGTACAGTACTGGGGGCCAAAGGGTTTCATTTGAAACATATTAGCCTATGTCATATCGAGTTCTTCTGCCTGAAGATGCTTTTTGGAAAGGTTCTTTGAATCAGTTTCCAGATGACTGGGGTGAGGAGGCAACTTTCCTCCACTCTGTGCTCATGTTCTCAGACCTGGCCTCTCCAACCTGTGCCTATGCTTTGCATTGTAGGGAGAACCCCTGAAACTATTGTTATGGAATAAAAAGATGAAATGCTACTGATTATTGTAAATACAAAGTTGCATGCAGGATTGTGTAAAGACCAGGTTAGACTGCCAGAATGAACCAACAGCACGTGATGTGCTTCCCCTTGCAGAGAGCCTATGAATGGACTTGCAGTCAGGGAGGTTTCACATCACCAAGATTCCTATCCCAGAAAAGCAGATGTTCATAGCTCTGGGAATGGAATGTGACCCTTGTGGAGAGCCTATAAACAGATACATGAGGGGCGCCTGTTCATATGGATAAGATAGGGCTATAAACACCCTCATCTTGCCAAGGCTCTTCTAGGGTTAAGGCATACTCCCTTCTGAGAATTTCTGGTCTAACTGGTTGTCTAGCTTCACGTCCTGTTTCTATGGATTGTTTGTAACCAGCTTTTGCTGCAACTGTTACTGCTGATTAATATCTTGCTAATCAAAGGTTATGGAAAGACTGTGTTTCTGTTTTAAGGCTCTGTTAGAAATTACTGATGCACACACGATATTGTGAATTCTTATCTCTGTATACTGTACTTCTGCATACAGATGTTATGTTAAAGAATTACTTCATCCCATGTGACCATCTCACCTCAAAATCAAATGACCCTAAATCCCTCACTAACCTACCCCCACCCTCACTAAACTTAATAATAAATGCTGGTATATCCAGTACATTGGTGGCATCACAGGACCAGAAGGCGGTTACCCCCCTGGACCCAGCTTTCACTATCTTGTGTGTGTCTATTATTTCTCAACCTGCCGATCTGCCTGGGAACAAAGAAAGAGCCCCATTGCATGGTGGGCTGCTGGCCAGATCCCGCAATATTGCATTTTCAGGCTCTACAGTACAGTGTACTCACAGATAGGAATCTGTAAATTAACTAGCAGTGTAGGTCTGGAATTCTCCCAAATTTGGTTGAATGAGATTAATGTGGATGAGGGAATTAAGATCATGGGCACAAAACATGGTAATTTTCTTGACTGATAAAGGTCACCACTCTCAAAATAGTGAAAACACTGAGGAAGATTAATCAGAAAATGTATCCTGTCTTTACAAGATTATTGGAGGTTTAAACATTGCTGAAATGGCCAAGCATGGGAATAATTGCTTGTAAGATTGCTAAGAGCATCAACAGATATATCTCTTCTTGTCTAAAACAATAGCCAAAGCATTTATAAATCAAAACCTCTAGAATATTATCTTGACTAACTGGAAGAGGTAGCATGTACTAATGCTAAGGTGAGTGATTAGAGATAGATATCCTCATCATAACTGCTTTCAATGAGTTCTGAGGCCCTAAAAAATTCACATCATACCCCATATCCAATGCTACCTTTAATACAGGGAGGCAGCTGTGAACCATATTTGGCTCATAGGAACACTGTAAAGATAAAATGGTTTAATATTTTTGAAATTTCTATCATTATGGAATTTCTCATATAGAATTATCATTAATTGTTATGTATCTTTCTTATCAAGCTCTAAGTTCCATAAAGACAAGGGCTAAGAGAGTATAGTTCTATTTTGCATCCTCAGTACCTAACAGAGAACTTGGTACATAGAAAATATTTGATGATTTATTTTTTGTTGAATAACTACATGAATAAAATGGAGTGAGTCAAAAAGTGCTTTTGAATTTACAAACATTGTAAAAACATGTCATAGCTATTCAACTCCAATTTCCTAGTTGAGTCAACTACTGAAGAAATCCCCTTAACTCAGAATGTAATGTGAAAGGTTTATACAGTACTGTCTTGCTTAATGTCAGAAATTTCAAATGCTCACTTTTCCTTCATTTTCTTGAACTATGTCTCTGTATTTATATATGACTTAAGATAAATGTGCATGTGTGTGTGTGTGTGTGTGTGTATATATATATATCCAAATGAATTTGCTTTTTATGGGACTATATTCTACTGGTTTGAAGGTGAACTAAAAGTATCTCTTATCCCTGAAGCCTGGTGCTGACTCACGGAGCGTGTCTACTACATGACCAAATGTAGGTTGAGAACAAATTAGAAACATCTGACTTATTCACATGCATTTTAGTATTTCAAGAGGAGACACACAAAGAAGGTAAAATATAGCAAGCAAATTAAGGTACAAAACTGCATTTTATTTTTTATCTTAGTTAAATTTGTCTGGTAATTCTTTTGTTATGCATGTTCTTGCACCTTAGCCAAAACTACACATTGGCAAATAACAGGGACTACAGATGACTCAACAGCCATGAACCATTTGTGGTTGAACAAATCTGGCACACTGTCTTGTCTTCTAATAACTAGACTTCTCACCTATTGACCCCTCCCTGAGTTTCCCCTCTACAAACCAAGGAAAGTCCTTCCAAGTGGTTTTTAAAGCTAAGTAGTAGCTTCTTGAATTTTGGTATAGAGAAACTTTAGAGTCATCATTAGTATTTCCTACATTTTAAATCTTTTCTAGAATATGAAGACAGCATACTGTAGTATGAGTGAAAATGTAGTTATCTAGAAAAACCGAATTATATTAAAATTGTCAGTTTTAGAACTGGCAAAGGCATAGGTCCAACTCCTACCTTCAGCAGAAAAACATGTACTAAGAAATATTTAAAGGGTGGGAAATCAGGTCTTTTGTGTATTAACATAATGTATTTTCATCGCTACCATTGCATTAATGACATAGCTCTAAAGTCATCTTTAATTATTGAATTTTCTTGTTCCTTATATTTTGAGAAATGAGTCGTTATCTGGAAGGTTACTAGGTAAGTAAGCATAATCAGTTAAATGGTATGTGTCTCTGGAAGTACTATTGTGAAAGACTGAAGTAAAAGCCCATAGGTAGAGGCCAACAGACACCCTAGAGCATTTATTTGCCATTTGAGAAATAACTATTTAAATGTATTCATTCACTGAAGATATGTGTGACCTAAGAGAGTTAATGGAGCTTTCAAATATGTCAGCCCACCTATAGCAGTTAAGAGCAAAGGCTCTTATGTTAGATTCATGGTTCTGCTGCTTCCTAATTGTTGGAGACTTAAGTGATGCTCTTATTCATAAAATGGGGCCTACAACATAGTTTTGTAAATATTAAATGAAATAATCAATATAAAATTCATAGCATAGTACCTGTTCCACAGTATATGCTCAGCAAGTGATAGCTACTGTTGCCATTATTATAGTTCTCCACCTCTTCTTCTTCCCCCATTCTCTTCTTCTTTTTCAAAGTAATGGTAGTGGTGATGATAGTAGTAGTGGAATGTGAATAATAGAAAGGATGCTCTGATACAAGATATGTAACATAAGATAATCAAGACCAAGAGGTTACTGATAATAATATGAAATTCACTCATTTAGACATGAAATACAATTGCAAGAACTAATCTGACAGCTAAACCTCTTGGTAATAAGAAGCTCCAGGGCTACTGCATAAAGCCTAACAAGTTCTCAGGAATCTGATTTTGTATATATAGCAGAATGATGCTTAATCAACTAAAAAAATACTAGAAATAGGATGATGTCCTGTTTTTATGTGAATTCCTATGGCATTTGGGGGAATTTTAAGTCCTTTACCGATTTGTATTTTTAACTGATCTCTTTGGATAGATAGGTGGATTATAATCTATATTTACCTATATATAAATATATATAATCTATAATACTATAGATACTGCTACAGGGGAGCTGACATATTTGAAAAGCTGCATTAACTCTCTTAGGTCACATGTATCTTTAATGAATATATTTAAATAGTTATTTCTCAAATGGTATATAAATGTTCTAGGTGTCTGTAGGCCTTTATCTAAAGGCCATTACTTCAGTCTTTCACAACAGTACTCCCAGAGATATTGTATTAGTCTGTTTTCAGGATGCTGATAAAGACATACCTGAGACTGGGCTATTTACAAAAGAAAGAGGTTTCATTGGACTTAAAGTTCCACATGGCTGGGGAGGCCTCAGAATAATGGCAAGATGTGAAAAGCACTTCTTACATGTTGGTGGCAAGAGAAAAATGAAAAAGAAACAAAAGCAGAAACCCCTGATAAATCCATCAGATCTTGTGAGATTTATTCACTATCAGGAGACTAGCACCGGAAAGACTGACCCCCATGATTCAGTTACCTCCCCCTGGGTCCCTCCTGCAACATGTGGGAATTCTGGGAGATACAATTCAAGTTGAGATTTGGGTGGGGACAGAGCCAAACTGTATTGAACACATAATACTATATCTATCTATCTATCTATCTATCTATCTATCTATCTATCTATCTATCTATCTATCTATCTACCTGTATCAACCAGATTATGAACCTCCAGAGAACAAGATTTTTATTTTATATTGATAGAGGAGATAGTCCTTAGATACTTTTGGGATAAATTAACTTTTTTGACCTCCACATTTTTCAACTTTCTTTTTGAACACACTTGAAGTGGTTTAATTCTAGAATACTTCAAGAGGAGTATAGGGCTCTCAAATCAAAAATTAAGCAGATGATTCTAATTAAGATTATGTATCCAATTTAGAAACATCAGTGCTTTCACAATCCACTTTATAGAAGAATATAGAACGGAGGGTATAAAAATAATGTATGTATTCACTGAGTTTATTGAAAGTTATTTTCTTTTACTTATCTTGATATTTATGAGTTTTTTCTAATTATTTTAGAGTACATTTCTATATAAAGGAGTAAGAAAACTTCAGAAAATCATGTATTTTTTATAAAATATCTTTCCAAAGGATTAGAATGTTGAGTTAAACACTTTATTCTGACTTACAAATATGGCAATTCATTTGAGTTGCCAATTTCCTGATTCATTTTAAAGAATAATAATTCTACTATCTTGCTTATATAAACTATAGATTTTATGCTATCATCAGATTCTTTATTCAAGTATCTCTGTTAATGTAGATGGACAATTATTTGTAGCCCAATTTTATGTGAAGAAACTAAGATGGAAATTTTTAGGAAATATTTTAAGGATTGATGCCTGGTAATTGGCAGAACTGGGATTGGGAAAGAGAATAAAGTGTTATTCTCTTTTGGCTTTAATATGCACCCCCATTGATTTCATCAGATTCACTGCTAAATAACTACATTCTTCATCAGTTAAATGCACACGGAATAGTTGTTTCCAAGAGGTTTTATATAAATCTGGAAAGTTTCAAATATGATATCAATTCCTTACCAATACAATTAACAAACTAATTAGATTATTATTGGAGAAGACTAATGGGGTTTTAATATTTTCTTCTTGTTATGAATTAAAATAACAAACAGAAAACAGAAATGGTAATGTTATTGGTAAAAATTATGGTGATTTTATTTTGTATTTTAAAGTACTTTTTTAAATAAAATATTAAATATTTATTTTAGAAAATTTAGAAATAACAGATAAAATAAAACAATTTTAATTTTTACTAACTATAATTTCTTATTTTTTGTATATATATTCATATTTATATCTCTTTACATATAAATATGTATTCTATCTCCACTGATATATTTTTATTACTCTATGTAGCTGCCTCTATCTCTATTTTTTATCTCCAGGTTTACCAATATAGGGATATCTGTCTTTGTTTCTCTCAATCTGTCTCTAGTTCTATCTCTATCTGTACAGATTTATTTCTGTCTCTATAGGTATCTCTATCTCTAGATACAAAAATGAAATGTATGCTATCTTTATGTAAACATAAAAATCATCCTTAATATTTTTTGTAACCTTATTGTTTTCTTTCAGCTTGTGAACATATTTTCATATCATTAAATATGTTTCCAGAAAATAATTTTAATTGGTTAAAAAGTAGTTTAGCATATTTATACATCATTATTTACCTAAATTATTCTTTATTCCATGAGTATTGAGGTTACTTCCATGTTTTTACTGTGAAAAGCGTACTGCAGTGAACATTTTTGTAGCTAACTTTTTCAACATCCATTATTAAATGTAGGCAAAAAAAAAAAAAATTTGTGGGTGACTTTGTAGAAAAATTTCTGAATCAAAACGAATTTACATTTTCAAGATTTTAGGGTCATATTACTAAATTAATCTTCTGAAATGGAGTATAAAATATACTAGTTTATACTACAACCAGAATAACAAACATCCTTGAATTTTATCAACACTGATTCATATATGCATTTGATTAACAGCAAATGTCAGGTGTAGAAATCTTACTTGACACTGCCTTCTATAATTTTAAGCAAAATTATTATGAATTTTACAGATAACTCCAATCCCTTCTTATACATCTATAATTTCCAGGATTTAAAACTCCTAAGATAATTTGTTATTCCTCAAAATTGGAGTACCTTGTGTTTCTACAGCACTTCTCAAAGTTGTCAGCAAACAGTGCTTTAATTGATATTCACAACATCCCTGTGAGATAATAGTAAGAAATAAGTACTATTGTACCTCTTTTGCACATCTTGAATACAGTTAGCAGAAAGGAAACTTGTTCAAGCTTAAACAGAAATTGTTTCTCAAGAGATTGTGTGCATACAGGTAGGAAACCGGAATCATCTTTTAGTTCTATAAGATAATCATTTTGAAGACTCTTGGTATGAGTTGAAACCAGTAGAAAGGCTCATGTAGAATTGGTACAGTTTAGGTGTCTAGGTAACAATCAGTTGTACCACAAAATGTCAACTAATATGGCTGATACTTGTTTTCTAAACTTAGCAGATGTTCATCATGATTTTCAATTTCTATGTGTTTCCTTTGAAGCATTTATGACTTTTTTCTGAGGTA
The DNA here is from genome assembly GCF_043159975.1 of Macaca nemestrina. Taxonomy (NCBI): domain Eukaryota; kingdom Metazoa; phylum Chordata; class Mammalia; order Primates; family Cercopithecidae; genus Macaca; species Macaca nemestrina. Next base: position 58,302,459 of record NC_092134.1, read on the forward strand.
CAAAAAGTTATTATATTTTTCTTCTATTTTCAAATTATTACATAGGTATGACTCTGTTATCTGGAATGGAGATTTTTATTGCTAACATTTTCCAGGGTACCTGAGAAAGTTTATTACAAGATGTGAATCAGGCTGTTTGCCAATTAAATACTTAGCAAACTATACCCAGCAACCAAATTATTATGTTAAGAGCTGTAAATCTGTAGAACAAAAGTATTTTGAAGTTGGTCAAGTGAGTCTCAGATCTTTTATAACACTTTATTGTGTCTATAAAGCTAGTCTTCAGCCAAAAGGACTTCTATGGAAAAAAAAAAAAAAAAAAAAAAAAAAAAAAAAAAAAAAAGAATGGCAGTGTTAGATTGTGCCTCCACTTTATACTACTAGGAGCACATTGCTATATACAAAATCTAAATTGCTAGGAATTCAATGTGACAAAATTAACCGAGTATTACAATTTGTTGATGTGCCAGAGCCCTAATATAGAAACTTTTATTTAGGTTGGGATTTGTTTCAGTTTGAATAATGTTCCAAGAAGTTGAAAGGTTATTGGGAAAAAATTGCTAAAGAAATTCTCTAATATGTTGGATGAATACTGATGATATAGTTAGTATATAGGGTTACAGGAAGGCTATACAATATAAATTATGGGAAATATGAATGCATTCTGAAAATTGTAAATTTTATCCTCAGCTAGCATTTATTACTATTTCCAGAAGGAATTTGTGATGAGAAGATTAAGAAGCCATAATTAGTTTCCATCAATCTCTGTCAATAAATATATGGGAATTCTGATACATGTTGAGCACTGCATTATGTACTGAGCGTTATGCTGTCATTGAGTGGTCATATAAAAACTCAACCATCTAACAATTAAATCCTAGTATGGGCATATCCCAGCACGGTACATGCACATGTGAATGTGTGGTGGGTGAGGGGAGACAGGGAATGAGGTGGAAAGAAAATGTGTATTCAGTGACTGGCACACTGCTTAAAAGTAGAAAAAGATTCTGCATGCTAAAGGGGCCAGATTCAGTGCAGAACTGTCCTTTGAGTTAATCCCTAAAGGATAATAACATCTTGAAAATAGGTCTGCTACTTGACATTTGGTAAAATTCTAGCCCACTACAGTTTTTTCGCTACAGAGATGTTATGTTTTGCACATTCACAATGCTTTGTTGTTTCTTTTGTAATGTAAAATCTCTGGTGTTGCATTGAACTCTATGTTTCCCTTATGCATGGCTAGTTGGTTTATACCAAGAGATGACTTGAATAGTTTCCTAGAGATGGCTTGTTTTTTTCTCCTTTTTTAAATACTTTTTCTAAGTTACCACTCCTGGTGGGGCTTATGCATGAATGTGGAAACACACATTCTCTTTCTCTCACATATTTAAAACAAAACAGTTTCTAATCCTCAAACTTGGTGTAAAAATGCCACAAAGAGGATTATTTGAGCAGTTCATCTATTTCTCTTAGCAAGTTATTTTAATTACTTTTTTACATTTATGATTAAATAATATTTCCAATGAAGAACTGATTATGAGATTGAGCGAGAAAAGAGGAAGAAAAAACACAATATATTTTGGAGTTAAAAAAATAAACTTTTTCTGTAATATTAAACTGGGTGGAAGAAAGTCTTCACTGAAAGGCCAGAACAATCATTCAACAAGGCTTCTTCCCCCTCAGTCACTGCCAGATTAAGCATTGAAGGTGTTCCTTTTTTATTCTCACTTCTGATGAAATGTGGAAAGGACTCAGAGACAATAACAGGGAATCACATTGTTCTCCTGAAAGAATAATATCCTTGAAGGTAATGTTTTGGTAGCAAAGAGACAGGCTATCTTTTTTTTCTATGTCCAAAATGCCAAAGTATATGTCTCAGAAAATTATCATAGCTTTTGATTATTTGGTTATTTTATATTGTGGAGCCCTAATTAAGAGCTAAAAACTCCAGCTCGCAATTTCGATGCTTAGATATGTCCAAGGTTTTGGTATCCAGTAACTGAGTTTTTGTTTTATTTCAACTTAGAACTTAGAATTCCAGCCTTATGTAGAGATTGTTTATATTCATGATGCCTGATAAGATTTCCCTTGTGGGCAGTTATGATGATCAAACAGTACATAAGCATATCTGTACACAATGAAACATATTTGCATTTAAAATACACAAATATACTAACAAATGAATTCAGACTGCATTTATCCATTTGCTCATTCATGTAGTCAACAAGATGTGCCAATTGCAATTAAAAATTATGTTCTTAATGTCTTAAGATCTTAGATTGTTTTTCACAGCTGAACTTTTTTCTTTTGAAATTGAGATTTTACATTTAGTCTCTATATCCAGGGGTGGAGGAAATTTATCTCCTATGGAAGTTTACTGGAGAATTTCTGGGAACTCTAGGGCATCTGGGGATGTGTTCTTATGAAAGATCAAAGTTTCCTCTTTCTTCATGCTTAACAATTCTCCTCGATGGAGGAAGAACCTACCATAAATAGGGTTTACCATATTTTCATGTTCTCTTATTAATAACGCCACAAAATTTTCCTCTCAGTTGCATACCCCATTTGATAGTATCTTCTAAAATCTAAGTTAAAACAAGCAATTCTATTTCTTCTGACCCCCTACATTATTTTAGACTTTTCATAAAAAACTATGAAGCTTTTGTGTTTTAATGTTTATTTATTTGACTGAAGTACGGAAATGTACTTTAAATAATTCTCACTGCCCTTACCTTAAATTCAGGTACAGATGGAATCTGAAGGAATTTATCCTATCATAATTAAAGTATTCTTGAGTCATCCCCAAGTTAGTTAATTTGGTGTCTTCAAAGAACATCTTAAGTGACAAAACACTGAAAATTTAATAGATCAAGAATGTAGATTACGTTAAAAGTATATTCACAGCACCTTCAAGTCATTTATTTTCCTTCCCAAATTCACTCTCCTTGTTAATCTGGAAGCCAACCAACTTGATTGGAATCTCAGTTCTGCCACCTATTATCTATGTGCCCTTAAGCAAGTTAATATATCTGTGCTTCCTCTTCATTGACAAGATAAAGAAAAGAGCAGGAGACACTAAATAGGGTTTCTATAACAATGAAATGAGTTCATACATGTACACAGCTTAGAACAGTACTATTTGTATAGTAAGGCCTCCCTATAAATGTTGACTATTATGATGGAGAAGACATAATACTGAAAGAAAGAGCTATTCTATTCAACAACTCTTTCTTTGTTCTCTACTCCTGTACTACATTTTCTTGACAGTCATTATAATTACAGAAGATGGACTCATGAAAATATCAAACTGAATGTTGAAATACATGAGTTTGAGGAAAGGTGGAAGTTAAACTACTTTATAAAGATGTATCCTGAAACCCTGAGTCATAACACAGTGCCCTCCCACCAGGGCTGGTCTCCCAGTACCACTCTGATCTTCTCTCACCTGGAAGAAACACACACAGCATTTTTTTCGTTTTCATTCGGACCTTCTCTTTGCACTTATTTATAGTTGTGGTGTCTTTTGACCAATATTTCTAATTAATATTATAAACAAGGTACCCAGGAACAGCTAAATGTATTTCATTTTATTAAAAATATTCACACAATAATGGAGCTATAAGAGTAATAACACAAAGCACAAAAACAAATGACAAAAGAATATATCCTGAGAATTTGAGTCCTCAGGTAGAAAGGGGAATGCGACGATAATAACTATGGATTTCCTGGTAGAACTCAGAATGACTAAATATGTAATATTTAGGGTTTAGTTTTTTCAATACCACTCTCCTTTTGGGATGCCTGTATACTATGTGTTTCTACTTCTAAACGTTCTTCTCTTCCTCTTCCTTTCTTGTCAGAGTTACTAGACAAAGTGAGAGTGAACTCATTTGCCCCTTATCTGTATCTTTGTATAATATACATTGGAGGTTTTGCCCTATCGTAACTTAGGTGTTCTAACAAAGGACATTACTCACTGAATAGGTCCTACATTTCTCAGGTCTCTCTTCTAAGATTCTAATGGTTATCATGCTTATCTTAAGATAATAGACAGATCTATAGTTACAAATAAAGGTATATCTTGGAATCCTTTAGAAGAGAGAAAAAATTTGCCCTTTCAAGTTATCCTGGACCAAATAAATAATTAAAAATGAGTCATGCCAAGAAGTGATTTGCATCAGATACCTTACCTTGTTTTTCTCAATTATGGTTTTGTGGAACTGTGAAATATCCCATTAGGTAACAAACCAAAATTTGTCCAGACAGCCTGTGAAGTTATATTACTGAAATGACCATGTGTGGAACGTAATTATTGTATGAGTCATTCAGAACCATAAAAACAAGAGTTTATTAAATTTTATAAAATTGACTGATTTTAAAGAGGTTTTCCAGATAGAAATGGTTGTATTCTTATTTAAGTAACAATGCCAAAAGTGATTTTTCCCCCAGAAAATGCTCATACAACTCTAGCACTGGCAATGCTAGTCCTCGTGGTGTACGTGAGGACTAAAGTTAATAAAATTATCTTGTATTAGGGAATTTTGTTAAATAAGTAGATTTTAATTGCTCTTGTTCCCTCAAAAAGCAACTATATGAGATGTTGAATATGTTAATCTGCTTTACTGTAGTAACCATTGACTATCTGTATGAATCCCATAACGTTCTGTTTTAAACTGGAAATATACACAATAGGATTTCTTTTAGAAAACAAACAACAGATAATCTACTACTCAAAGTTGGTGAAACTAAAATTTTTGTAAGTTGACTATGTTTTCTCCATTGACTAGATTACATTTAGAAATGTTTTCAACCAGAAAAGATATTCCTAAACTTTATTAATACCCAATTAATAATTCTTATAAAATATTTGTATAGATAGACAGAGATAGATAAATTTAACTAAAAACCAAAATACTGAAAGTAACATTTAGCAAGGCAACAACTTGCCTGCAGAAAATACAGTAGTGTGTATTGGGGCTATTGAAATAAACACGTATCAAGGATCTAATTCTAGAGGAGAATCATAAGTAAAGCATCTTATTGACAATACCTAATAATAATGTTACTATTTATTATACAGACATGTAAGTTGATTGAAAACTGACTATATAAAGAGGTTCTGAGGCCAGGAGTGGTGGCTCACGCATGCAATCCCAGCACTTTGGGAGGCCGAGGTGGGAGGATCACAAGGTCAGGAGATCGAAACCATCGTAGCTAACACGGTGAAACCCCGTCTCCACTAAAAATACAAAAAATTAGCCGGGCGAGGTGGCAGGCGCCTGTAGTCCCAGCTACTCGGGAGGCTGAGGCAGGAGAATGGTGTGAACCAGGAAGGCGGAACTTGCAGTGAGCAGAGATGGCGCCACTGCACTCCAGCCTGGGGGACAGAGCCAGACTCCATCAGAAAGAAAGAAAAAGAAAGAGAGAGAGAGAGAGAGAGAGAGAGAGAGAGAGAAAGAGAGATAATAATAAAAAAGAGGTTCTGGCACTGTTCAAGAACAAATTCTGGCATCAGTTATACATTTTGATATTCTTAAGTCTGCTCTAAATCAGTAGAATTCAAAATGTTTAAATGAATACGAGGCCTTCTATTTGTGTGGCTTTCATAAAATTACTCTGGTATTCTTTTTGAGGGGTGTGTGTGTGTGTATGTAACGTTAATAAGGCATTAAGCCAAGATACTTATACAACATTTCCATTTGAAAAATCTTTGGACCAATAGGTTGATCATTAGGAGACTTTACTGTTGTATTTATAGTTCAGAATAGGTCATTTGCAAAAGTTAAACAGAAATATTATTGTTCTTAAGGCAGGTAGAGATAGGAATTTATCAATTCATTCAGGTCCATTCTAAAGGAGGCATTGTAAAGCAATATCTTGAAAAGATCCTACATCTTACTTCTTTCCAAATACCCTTATTGAGTAGTTACCATGAGTAATGGTGTATAGTTTCTTTTATTTGGAGGAGGAATACAGTTATGATTGCATTTATTTTATAAACTATTGAGTCAGAAGGCTCAATACTTAAGTCCAAGATTCTAAGATTCTAGAAATAAATAATATGACCATGTCATCTGCTTTCTACTCAACCCCCACAGATCAAGAATAACTACGTAATTGTCTTCTCAAGGGGCTTCCACTAATTCCTTTTCGATCATCAGATTAGAAGGTAACATGCTGTAGCAATGTTATTTATATATATATTTTTTTTTCTCTCCTGAGAATTGGATTTAATATTTGGAGACACCTTCAACTTTTCCCCAAAGTAGTTAAGGAGATTATTCGGCTCCTTAAGGGGTATTTTTTTTCTGAAGGGATAATGCAAAGAGGAATCATGACATCTCTTGATTGGAGTAAAATGTAAGAACCAACATTGGCCTGGTGGGATTTGAGTTATGATAAATGGATAAAACAAGATTAAATTTTTTTTTAAAAAATGATGATGTATAGCTATTTCACATTTTAATAGAGTTCTGAAGTATAGATGTGACCCCATTACTTTCTTGCACAGACTTCCAATATTGTTTTTAAGGATAAAGTTCACAGCCTGCAGGTTAACATTCAGGTTCTTAAATTATTTTTGTCTAATCTTTCTAGACTCACATTCCTCTAATTCTCCACATGAAACTTTCATCTGATTATGCAACACATCTTGCTGTCTCATATTTCTGTCCCTTTCCTCTTTTTTTATTCTGGGAAAACTTTCCTACCTCTATCATCTGAAGTTTGATTCAAGTAAGCTCTTCCTCTCATTTAGTTAGAGAAGCCTCTCTCTGTGTTTTCATAGGCACATTGTGTTTCTATAACACAACACTTATTACACTATTATAGCATTAACTTACTTGCCTCTCTTGTCCAGCACTTCAGGTGTTTTTGAGGCAAGGGAATAAGTTAGATTCATCTTTGTCATCTCGGTGTCATATAATGTTTGGAACACAATAGGTGTATAACAAATACATATGAAATAAATGACAGCTGACCAATGCTCAGTTTTTTAGACCAGATTTACATTTTTAGTCTTAAAGTGATTTCTAAGTTCATGTCCAACCACTGAATTACATGCAAGGACCAAGGAGCCAAGACTTCAGTGACAGATCAAGACTAAAATTCTAAGTGAGGCTAAAACTGTCATAGTTAATGCAATTTTTGCTTTGAGGAATCTTGATATGATGCTAAATTTCTAAAAGGGCAAGTAAAGTAGAATTGAGCAGGCAGCAGAAATTGTACACACTTTTAGACATCAGAATGAGCATCCTAAGAAGAGAACACAAACTTTGACCATTTTCTTCTACCGTCTTCACTGCATGGACCTCAAATCTGGCTATGGATGCCTCTAGACTTTCTGCTCAGGAAATAGGCCACTGGTGAGTTTTGCAGAATTTCAACAGCAACTTTACCCAAATAGCACCAAAAAAAAAAAAAAATTATATGAGTAGTTTTAGACCTTTTTTCGTAGCTTGTAGATCTTCTACTTATTTTTCCTATGACTAGTATTATAATAGAATGTTTTCCTTTTTTTAACTTAAACATGCTCTTAAAACAATCTTAAAACCAACCATCATTTTAAACTCTAAATCTACTTCTTATTTATTATTCTTTTTATGACACAACTTTTCCTCTCAAAATGTTTACAATTTCAATAGACAGATAATAGGCAAAGGCATAAAAGAGAATGATCAAGTGCTACTGTATATGGAATTGACAGAAGGAAAAATCACTTTTCCAGCATATTCAGGGAGAACTTCAGTACAAAGCAGCAACTTTAATTAGGTTAAATATATATCTAGTTTTATTTGGATTCATTGAGTTAAAAATTATAAATTGAGAGTCATGGCAATGTAGGAACGATAATTACTACCTAGAATCTAGATAGCCCATAAATTCATGTGATCTGTAGAATTTTAAATCACTTCCATGGCTTATTCAACAAACACATTCAAAAATCATTGATCTCTGTATTTTTGGAATTTTATATTCTTCCCCCACTAAACAGATATCTTAATTGCACATAGTTTATATGAATAATTCACAGCCTCCTAAATTTAAGTGCAGGCTTTCAAATTGTGCAGAATATTTTAAGCAAGAAAACAAATAAAATATCCAAAATACCATCTTCTAGTGTAATATTGCAACTGTATAGAAGTTTTTATTAAACATGTTGATGCCTCTTCATTGAGTTATTTCTTTGGTTTAATTTTGTGAAAATCTTACCTATCTTAAGAAGTGAGAAGACACAAAATTACAAAGAAAACTGGCTCCATAAATTGGTACAAGTTGCTTTTACTTGGAAAGATTTTTTGCTGTATTTCCCATTTACTATCAAAAATTCCTCTTATCAGAATTCAGCCAACCAATAATTTATTTGAGAATTAAGTTTATTTTAAAAAGAACTGAATACTATACATTATTATCAATATTGTTGTTGTTATTCCTGCATGATAACATTTGTTTCAGAACAACTTAGAAAACCATACAGGCATTATACACTTAGGCTGAATAATCAAAGAAATGGCAGTAGCTCTTTTACAGTGAAAGAATATGAGGCCTCAACAGATAAATAATCCGTGCAGAATTATGAAGCCTGGGAGTGAGCTCTGCAATTCTCAATTCAGTTTGCTTCAATTTAGATCAGATTCGGGGTTTTTTTTGGACATAAATAGACATTTCCACAATAAGGGATGTATTTCTATTGCTTTGAATGGGCACCATTTTGCCCACTTCAGTGAAAACTGTCTTATCAAGAGAGCCTAAATCCCATAATAGTCGGTAAGTTATATTTATTTGGCAATTTTGACAGATTTATGTCTTAAAATCATGTCAAATCAAAGGCATTTCAAGATCTTTAGTTCAAAATCCTTTACTGAAATAGCATTAAATGTCTGATTTAAACTGACAAGAGAAAGAAAAATGCAAGTTAAGGTTGTCATTCCCAGGCACTCAGCAAGTTCTGTAGAATTTTTGCGGTCCATAAAAGAGCTCCTGAAAAGTTAATACTAAGTGACCTTTTTTTATTTAGGACTTACTTGAAATTTCTTTTCCTTTTTTTTCTATGTTTTTCTTTGAAGTATTCTATTATTTAATATCTTTGGCTTTCCGAAATGTTATGTATTTTTAAGACTTCAGTTACATGGAAAGATTAAACTTCTGTAACACAATATGTAAATGACAGGACTCCCTGAAAGGTCTCAGACATATTTCTAAAGTACTCTTTTTTTTATAATTGAAGATAAAATATTCCCTTTCTTTCAATGTATTTTTAAAAATTTCCTTAACTAACAGTTTGAATAGCCTGTACTGGATTTACTTACCAGAGATTAGCATCTTTTTAAACCTTAATTGAATCAAATTAGATATCACATTTGTCCTCACACAGTGCTCAAAACTGTCAAGGCAACTTTAGTTCTTCTCCCCTTTGATTAAATGATGTTTAGTAACGGCTATGAACAGCTACAATGGGAGGCAACACAGGCAGCAGTAGAAAAACAAAGAGAGATCTGTAAAACTTCACAACTAGCTCCATAACATATTAATTATATGTCAGCAAAATCACAGATATCAAATTGACTCTATATTGATGAACACTTGCATTTGAGCTTGCATATAGAGTGATTTCTATAAACATATTTTCTGTATCTGGCATTCTATTAGCTCACTCTCGCTTTTATGAAGAGTTAACTCCTTTTTTTTTCTTTTTTTTTGAGATGGAGTCTCGCTCTGTCGTCCAGGCTAGAGTGCAGTGGTGCGATCTCAGCTCACTGCAACCTCTGCAGCCCTGGGTTCAAGTGATTTTCCAGCCTCAGCCTCCTCAGTGGCTGGGATTATAGGTGCGTGCCACCACTCCTACCTAATTTTTGTATTTTTAGTAGAGGCGGGGTTTCACCATGTTGGTCAGGCTAGTCTCAAACTCCTGACCTCGTGATCCACCCGTCCTGGCCTCCCAAAGTGCTGGGATTACAGGCGTGAGCCACCGCGTCTGGCAAAGAGTTAACTCTTCCATGAAGAGTTAATTGGTGCTCATGATAGTGGCCCTGTGGAATTACATTATTATGAAATGTCTGCTAAATCACAAAAATTTTATTGGGTGGGGTACAATTTTTCATTGAAAACTTAAAATATGCATAGGGATATAGGATAATTATCAATAAGTATAATCTCTACACAACCATTTAAGATTACCAGTAATGTGTTGGGTTTCCTCCTGAATTGTTTACATTAAAGATTGTGAAACACAAAATTTCCAATATTTTTAGGATACCTCTTTATTCATGAAGTTGGTATGTCTAAGGAGAGATGAAACATAAGATTCATCTTCAATAAATAAGCAGGGCTGCCATGTAGGTTTTTTAAAAATTGCTACAAACCATCTTTAATGCTAAAAGAGACTCTGGCATTCTGTAATGCGTTTTGCATACATCAAGTCATTTTTGAGGATCAAAGAGTAACTATATAAAGAGTTCCATTATCTGTGTCCTTAAAGTGGGATACAAATAGACTAAGTAAATTGTCCAGAATTACGCATATAGCAAATGGTGAAGATATGCTTCAACCCCAATCCTGCAAAATATACTTTCTACTATACCAAAAAAATGTAACAGGTACATAAAAATAATGAGAAAAATAAAAATAAAAAACTGAGCAAAATAAATATAAGATTTAAAAGTGAAAAATATGTCTGCCATTAAGAATATGGATTAATTTTAAAAGAATGTATTTTTAATGTGGAATTTTTTCTTGTACATGTGTATGTCCTATGTGTATGAATTAACATCTTATTCTAAAAAATAGTTTATCCAAATATTTGTACTCTTTATTTCCGACAAATGCTGTCTTAATAAATATTTACAGTTTATAAAGTTAGTATACTTAAGCTAAAAAGATATAAATTTTAGAGTGAATATAAGTAATATATATTAATAATGCATTTACATGTTTATAAAATATCATTTTTTAGTAAATGTATTTGAGAATATGTAGAATTTTTTTAAAGTTTTGTTTGTATGTTAAGAATGGAGATGAAATGGCAATGCAGGTGTCAGACTATGTGGGAAGTTTTCTTTCAACATACTGTGATTTAATTTTCCTTGAAATAATTTACCTTTGCATTTTTTTATAATATTATGCTTAAAGTTTAAAAAGTGACTTTTTTTTTTTTTTTTGAGATGGAGTTTTGTTCTTGTTGCCCAAGCTGGAGTGCAATGGCGCAATCTTGGCTTACTGCAACCTCGGCCTCCTGGGTTCAAGCGATTCTCCTGCCTCAGCCTCCCCAGTAGCTGGGATTACAGGCATGCGCCACCATGACCGGCTAATTTTTTGTATTTTTAGTAGAGATGGGGTTTCACCATGTTGGCCAGACTGATATTGAACTCCTGATCTTAGGCAATCTGCCTGCCTTGGCCTCCCAAAAAAGTGACTATCTTGTACCTAAATATGTATCACAAGATACTTCTTGCACTGGTCAACACAAACGAGCCAGAAAAATATTCTCATTTATCAATATTATTTTATTCATTAAGTGCATTTTCTTAAGTTAGCTCAAATAGCTTAGCTGATGATTGTTAACATCCACATTTCTATGCACAAGTAAAGGAGCCAAAGAGATTAATCTCCCACTTTTCATGACATCTGTGGCAGAGGAGCCAATTTGATCCTGGTAATTGCTTTCTGATTTGTTTCCATGATGATGTACAGGTGGAGCTAGTGAAATAGGCTTTACCACATAGTAAGTTGACACTCTGAGACTCACACTTACTTCCCTGGGTCTCCCTAGCATAGGAAAGGTAAAAACAGTGTAGCTCGGGCATGGGGACTATATTAACTCTGTATCAAATTAAAGTTTCACTTATCCCCAAAGTTTTTATGCTTAGATCTGCAAGAAACTTCTACTCAGTGGTTGAAAGTGAGGAAGGGCATGCTTTCCTTTTCTTGATATACCCAGTAAAGGGCTTTCTTTCCTTCTTTTAAGGTAATACAAAATAGTTAATTGAGCTCAGTTATGCTTAGATAGAAATAGCTGAAGTAAGAACTCTATAAACCACCAAAATTTGTCTACTGAAATGATTCTGTAAGAGCTATATTGTATGGTGAAATCTTAGTCTGCTGGAAGGAATCAATGGAAGCAGTATTCTATGTTTGAGATGAAAATTGTTTTGACTTTAAGATTATATAAAATTGAGGCCGGGTGCGGTGGATCACACCTGTAATCTCAGCACTTTGGGAGGCCAAGGCAGGCTGATCACCTGAGGTCAGGGGTTCGAGACCAGCCTGACCAACATGGAGAAACCCTGTCTCTATTTAAAAAAATACAAAATTAGCCAGGTGTGGTGGCATATGCCTGTAATCCAAGCTACTCATGAGGCTGAAGCAGGAGAATCGCTTGAACCTTGGAAGCAGAGGTTGCGGTGAGCCGAGATCACGCCATTGTACTCTAGCCTGGGCAACTATAGTGAAATTCCGTCTCCAAAAAAAAAAAAAAAAAAAAAAAAAAAAAAAGATTATATAAAATTGAAACTGCGTTTTAGTCCTTTGCCATGTTTGTGTTTTAGCTATGTTTAAGGTATTTTCACACATGTGTGTTTTTCTTATATATTCAAACCCTTCTTTTCCAATGACTTCTTTCCTTCTACCCATGAACATATTCAAATATCTTCTGCTGAAAGAAGAGCAAAAACACAGCAGTGACAACAGACCTTCCTTCTATTGTAGCCCCCCTTTAAGACTTTGCCTTAAAGTTCTCCTTATGTTATGAAAAGAACAGTTAGTCTTCCTTTCCTCTACCCTGGTCATTCCTGAACCTATCACAGTTTGGTTCTGGGCTCAACAGTCTCATGAAAAGAATTTCATCTGGTCGTTGGTTACTTCCCATTTTCCAAACCCAAAGACCTATTTTAAGTTCTCTTTGACATCCCACTGATATTTGCAACTGTTAATTGTAATCTACTCCTCAAATCCCTTTTTTAATGTTTCTGGAAATTAAGCTTTTTATCAGTCCAAATATGATCTTTTTGTCAGTAGACAATCCCTATAGGAATAAGGCACCTTTAATTTGTTTATGTAGCTTTACTTTTTGTCATTTCTACCTTCTACTTTGTATAAATTATTAACCAACTTAAATAATTATGTACCCAACATAGCCACACACCGTGTCTGTTTTACCTCAGAAATGTGTCTTGAATCTGTTTCCCCTCTCCATCCTGATGGCTGCTGCCACTGCTTCCACCCTTGCCCTTCTCTTCTCTTACTTAGCTGATTGAACTATTCTCCTATTTAGTCTTTTCTCCCCAAAGTCCTTTCTTCTATTAAAATGTATACAAAACATAGACTGATTTTGTCACTGCCCCACTTAAAATAGCCCTGGGATACCTGTGGTGGTCAAAACACTGTGTTTACCCAGTGGTTATTACGGCATCAGTGGCCATTCTCAATCTGGACTCAACACAACATTCATTACTAACTACACAAGCAGCATGCTCCTGCTTTCCATGCCTGAGTCTATCCCTCCAGATGTGCATATTTGCAAAGCTCTTCCCCAGATTCATTAGAGTCTTTTACAACACTGTACCTTTTACGAATGTTTCCTCCCTTGGAAAGTCGTTTTCACAGCATCTTTTCCTAAAAGATAAACTCCATGATTATTCCAAAAAACGCAGTTTACTTTAGTTCAAGTAAAGTTTTATAAAGGAACTTCTACGTGCATAAGACGGAGAACATAAAAAACGGGTGCAGCACACCAACATGGCACAAGTATACGTATGTAACAAACCTGCATGTTATGCACATGTACCCTAGAACTTAAAGTATAATAATAATAATTTTAAAAAGTATGATTTTTCTTTTTTTTGCCCCAAAGAGTTCATAGTCTGTAAGGAGTGGGGGAATAGAGAATGTGAGACACATTGACAAATTAATAATATATTATGAAAACAGAAGGAGGCAGGTAAACACTGACATCATTAGGGAGTTACAGCGAGAGGAGCTACTGCTCTTGAACACATTCTCCATATCAATACTTTTTAAGACTTTTCTACACTTAGAGCAGGTAGTTAAAGGGTAAAACTCACTTTCAGTGCTGCCATAGAAGATTTTGGATATTATTTTTCTTCAAACACAGCAAGCCATGCAGAAGAGAGTCAGGGAAGCCTTTTTAAAGAAATAAGTAGAGTTCAATATCTCCTCCACAGAGAAGTCTTTCCATATTCTCCCAGGAAGAACTCATATTCTTGTATCTCTATTCTTATAGGACTGTTCATATCTGTCATGATCACTGGTTTATCATGGGTCTTATGTACTATAGGTGTTCAGTAAGTGTTGGTTGAATATATGTACAATGAATTTGTTAAACAGGAATTAATACACTATAATGTATTCTAATTGATCTATTTACTTGTTTGTGAAATTTTAGAAAGAACTGCATATGAATTCCATGGTGAATGAGAGACTTTGCCACAAACTATAAAGGCAACTCTAAACATGTGACTTAACTTCTTAGGCTTTTTTTGTTTATTTGTTTTTCAGTTATTTTTGCTTTTTTGTTTTGAGATGGGGTTTCCTCTGTCCCCCAGAATGGAGTGTAGTGGCTCAATCACTGCTCACTGTAACCTCAAACTTCCAGGCTCAAGAGATCCTTCCACCTCTGCCTCCTGAGTAGCTGGAACTACAGATGCACGCCACCACGACTGGCTAATTTTCTATTTTTTGTAGAAACAGGGTTTTTCCACGTAGCCCAGGCTGGTCTCGAACTCCTGGACTCAAGTATTCCGCTTGCCTTGTCCTGCCAAAATGCTGGGACTACAAACATGAGCCACCATGCCCGCCTAAGCTTTTTTGTTATCCCCAAATCGAAAGCGTTAGATTAAATTTTGATATAATGATTTAAACATTATTTTACAGATCTAAAATTTCCTTTTCTACTAATTTGTTATTAATCACAGTTGGAATACATTTATTTAAAATATATTCAGTATATTTAAGGTAACAATTATCACATTTATTCAAAATATATTCAGTATATTTAAGGTAACAATTATCACTTTAAAACCACATCTTGTTAAATGTTGAAATTCTTTATTTATTTGTAATTAACTAGTAAGAACAAGAATATACAAATTCCAGGCTAAAAGTGTATTGGATCTCTTGAAATTAGTATTTAAATTTTGTTTATTAAAAACTGAATGGATTACTTAAGATGAAAGAAAACCTGGTTTAAGGTTAACCCATGAAATATATCTACATCATTCCAGTAGTAGGAAATTGCTATTCATCTCAGTAAAATTAACTGAAGTTAATTGATTTAGTTATTATCAAAATCTTTTATTTTTAAACGCAAATGATTTTTTTTCAACTGAGCAGCAATTATAGCCAAAAGGTTTAAATTATCTAGGAAACTTTAACTTAGTCATAGATTGTGACATCCATTTAAACCAAATATATAAGTGACCTGCTGTATTTGAAATCCTTAATATTACTTCCAATGGTGCAAGGAGCACTTTGTATAGTTCAAGCTTTGAGTGTTTATAAAAAATATAAACTTTGAATATATTAGAAATGATATAGTAAAATTTGAGCAGAACATAACAAAACAAAAAGAAAGTTTTATTGTGACACTGTGAACATTGGATAACTATAAAAATAGTGCTAAATAAATGAAATAATCAGAAAATGATAAAGAAGACTGAAAAATGTTGCTATCATAAATTTAGGTTTTCTTTAATTATTCTACTTCTATAAGAGAAAATTTTAATAGACATATATTTGATATTTTGTCTCTCTAGGTGAAGTTTGGATAGTATATTTTACATTTTTTAATTGGTACAAATTGGATGGAAGCAATTCAAGTCATGAATGTAATTTTACTTAAGAAAGTCAAGGGAAGCCTGATCATATTGAATGCTGTCTTTAAGCAGTTTTAAAAATTAAAATTTTAGAGAAAACTAATAATAACTGACAATACTATAAATATTTGTAATGCAGTCGTATATTGCTTAACAACAGGGATAGGGTTTGAGAAATGCACCATTAGGTAACTTCATTGTTGTTATGTGTGAACACCCTAGAGTGTACTCACATAAACCTAGGTGGCATTGCCTACTACTCTTCTAGGCTATATGGTCTAGCCTAATCCTTTTCAGTTACAAACCTGTACAATATATTATTGTAGTGAATACTGTAGGCAATTGTAACACAATGATAAGTATTGTGTGACTAGAGATATCTAAACATAGAAAAGGTATAGTTAAAAACATAGTTTTATAATCTCATGACACCACCATGGTGTATATGATCCGTTGTTGACTGAAATATCATTGGCCAGCACAGACTGTATTCTAATTACATTTATAAAAGTTATGAACATTTAACCCTAAGTTAAAAATCATGTTTATTAATTTCAAAGTGATGTTAAAATTAGATAAAACTGACATTTTATCTGAGGCACACCAATACACCAAATTACTACATACTCACTGCTGTTAGGGGTCTTTTGAAGAAACTGAATGAATAATTGTTGACTGTTTGATTGAGTCCCCACTGTGTGATTCATTGAATCCCAATGATTCTGTCTTGTGTTACCCTTGAAATCCATTTTTCAAGGATTGATAATCATATATATTTTTTATTTCTGTTTTTATAATGTTAATGCTAACTTATAAGGAAACCAAATTAGTAAATAAAGATTATAGATGGTCAAATAATAAAGAAATTCACTAATATTTGTTTCTCCTTCCACCTAGTTAGTTGCCTATATTATTTGGAGGAAATATAGTCACAGTTTCATAACTTTTATAGAAGTTTTGTGTAATCTTTATATAATTTTTTTGGTGCTATGCTACACACACATATATGTAGTTATATGTACACTCTAAAGTTTCAAATAAAGCATGCTAAAAGATTTTTCCTGAAGTAACAGTTGTAAATGTTATACTTTAATTGAGTTAAATTCACAAAATCCAAGTATTCAAAACAATAAAAAGAAAATATTTTCTGGTCAAATTTAAAGGTCAAAACAACATACTCGCATAAGAAATAAGCTTGGACATGGCATTTTTTGCATAATGCCTACTGTCATTTCAATGTCTACCTTTGAAAGCATCCATTCTTGTTAAAAACATTTGCCACTGCTGACAATTTCAGAACAAAAATTTAGGGAAGAAATTTAAATTTGTCTTCTAATAACAATACCAACAACTAATTAGACATGCAATTTTTGTTCTTCTGTATAATCCACGTGATTTAGAGAAATATTTATTCAGTCTTCCTACCACAATTATTGGACCCTGTGTACTTGCTGATCAACAGAATTCATTATACTCAGCCTTGTAACCCAAGGAAGTAAAAATTTGTAATTATTTAAAGAAAAACTAGAATACCGTATTAAAACAATCACATTGATATCAAGGACTTACATCATGAAAGACAGAAGGTGTTATAGGCAGGTGATAATATTTATCCATTATGTGGGGAGTTTTTGGCTTTAGAATTTTGTAGAGTCTAATAAGAGAGATTATAATAATATTTTATAGCAACTTAGAGTAGTGTAGCAAAGGAATAAAAGAATAAAGTAGCTAATAAAAAGTGTCTTAAAATATAACTTAATAGAGATTACATGACATATGTATAACTTTTGCTTTTCATTACTCATCTGTCTGGGAGGAGTCTGATTTTAGAAACAAAATCAATTTTCAAGCTCAATGAAAATCAGCATCTTTTCATTGTATTCTCATTTTTGTCATTTATAGCTAAGAAATCGTTTTTGTAACACCAACAAAGGGAAAATTACCTGATATTTTTGTGGTAAAGTTTTAAAATCATCCAAGTTAATGTGAATAATTTGTTGAGAAAAATAATAATTGATTGTGAAAGTTAACACATTAGCAAGGTAAGGAAGTGTTGGCATGCTTGAGCAGTCTTGCCTTTGCATCTTATTTTTCTCATCTGCTTCTCACTTGCCTAAACATGTTCATCAGAAATTATAAAAGGATTTGTCCTGTCTCTGGTTCATACGCATATTTTGCTGCCAAAATGTCTAAGAAGAAACTTAAGAATCTCAAACATTTTATTGAGTTTACTACCAACATTGTCATTAACTGTTTATTGAATGAAGTATTTGAGGTAATGTAGTTCACAAAATGACAACCTATTGTCTGTCTTCTAGTAATTTCTGCCTATTCAGCTCTCCCCCACCATCACCCTCAGCACATTGCTAACATCACCAATCACTGCCCTGCTTCTCTCATTTCTGGACATTGAAAACCTATTTTATATGTAGAATAATGGCTTTGCTGGGGTGAGATAAGGCAGGCAGTTACTCTGGGAAGGCTAATAATTTGGCATTTGAATAAATTTTCAACCGACATGTTGAGTCTTGGATTGAATTAATCCAAGACTCAGCATGTGAGTTTAACATTTACCATTGAATCATATGTTGAGTATTGATTGATTATTATTGATTCAATCCAAGACTCAACATAGGAGTTGAACATTTTAATTCTGTTTAAAGGAAATTTTTACATTTGTAAAATGAAAATCAACAAATCATGTTGGTTGTACAATAGCTATTAAAGATCCTTATATGGCTGATTTGCTTAGTATCTCTCAAATTCACTCCTACCCAAACATAGCAAAACAAAAATGACAAAGCACGAAGCAGAATAAAAAAAAATGCAGTCTATATGTAATTCTGGCTCTTGCCTAATTGTTGAAATTTTAAAAAGATTAAGGTGATAAAAATAGGACATGAATAACATCTCAAAGAAAAATCTATAGCTATCTTTTTTTTCCAATTAACAAAGAGCTTTCAGCACATATTTCAAAAGAAATGTTTTGCTTTTAAGAATGTAGTCATTGAAGCTGTGGATGTCATTTTAGAAGATGATTTACTAACTGCATTTTTAAGATTCTACATGTGAAAACGAGGCACTTTGGATTTCCTTCTAAGTCAGCACTGTGCAAGCTCAAGAGAATATTAAATGTAGTATTTTCTAACCCTATTAAATATTTAATAGCTTTCCTTCTGTTGTTTCTATATCAAGGACAAGTCCTGTAAACCTTCACCTGAAAGCCCTAAAATGAGCTAAATAATCTATGAAAACAATCACTTAAAAAAATCTAGCTGAAAGATTTCAAAATCTGGGAAAGGAAGCACTCAGTTCATATTTGTCCATGCATGCAAGTTTCACAATTTTTCAGATACTTTAGTCCCAAACTGAATATTCACTTTATTCAAATAATAAACACATTTTTAAAGCCTGATACTTATTTGATTTCTCTTTGCTTGTGCAGAACCAGCATTTGGCTATTAAACTATTTATTTTATAAGGATCTTGAAAAAAACACTGTTTATAAAAATCTAGAAAGCAAATGAGAAATAAAAGCTAACTTCATTCTCCTGGCTTTATTGCTCTAGGAGTATTGATGACCAAAGTTTAACATGTATGCATGTTGTGTTTTCACGTATATGTATGCATAAAACACTATTTTATCAGTCTAGTTTTTCTTTTCTGAATCTTTCTGTCCAGTAGAGTTGAAGATTCTCGTTAAACAAAGGCCCATTCAGGGAAGACATATATGTTATGAAGAAGAGGGCTTTGACTCCAGTCTGTAAGCTTCAGTTTGCTTCTCTGTAAAATGAGGTAATAGAATCTACTATGTAATATGTTGTTAAGATTAAATAAAAAATAATTTTTAGGACAGATGAATTCACTGAATTTTATCTATTAGTATTATTATTACTATTGTTATATTTGGAAGAAAAGCAAACATTTTATTTTTTAGAGTTGCCACCTTCTCATGTCAAAGGTAGCATTGTTACTGGTATTTTGGGGGGAGCGGGTGGGGTGGTGGCGCCATCTCTGGCTCACTGCAAACTCTGCCTCCCAGGTTCAAGCCGTTCTCCTGCCTCAGCCTCCGGAGCAGCTGGGAGTACAGGCACCCGCCACCACGCCAGGCTCATTTTGTTTGTATTTTTAGTAGAGACGGGGTTTCACGGTGTTAGCCAGTATGGTCTCGATCTCCTGACCTCGTGATCCTCCCGCCTCGGCCTCCCAAAGTGCTGGGATTACAGGCGTGAGCCCCCACACCCAGCCTGCTACTGGTATCTTAAAGCTGTTTCTGATTTCTCTATTACCACTTATGTATCCTATAAAACTGTTATCAGTGGCATAGCCCTTAATTTCTTTCTTTCCTGATCCTTCTCAGAACAACAGGTAAACAGTTACATTTTTGAGAATAGAATTAGTTGAAAACAATTTGTAAAAGTCATGTAGTTATGATGGCTTCCTGATTAGTTATGAGTAGGAAAAGCCTATGAATTAGAAAGTTTTAGGGGTAGACTTCAGGAATATTTGATATTAGGACTCACTGTTAAGCCCTATAAAAATTATAAAGATTTGTGATGACCTCTATGGACAAAATTGATTTTACACCCTTATGATGCTGTGCTTTTGTGTGTGTGTGTGTGTGTGTGTGTGTGTGTGTACTTGTCACTTACACTTCTCAGCACTCAGTAGTTTGTTAATCCCTTGAGATCTGGCTTTTTCCTATTTCTTTACTAAAACTGCTTCATCATAGGAAGCTAATAGTGGCCTGATTATTTCATCCAATAGACGTTTTATCTTCTCTGAATTCAGCATAAATTGCTGATCTCTCCACCTTGAAGCATTCTTTTTCCTTTACAGCTCTTACGGTACCCTACTCTTGTCACACAAGCTGACAATCTATTTTCTAATTTGTCTTAGTTTATATCTTTCTTCCTATTCCGTTTGTTGTTTTCATGAATCTTCTTAAAAATCCACTTGGGGAAAGTGGTGTAAATAAATAAACCAAGACTGAGTTAAACTTTATGTTTGGTATGGCCATAATCTTTGCCATTATCCCTTCTTAATGGTTACTAAGCAACAAATCAATGCCATTAACATAAAATACGAATAAAACTCTCTGTTACAAGCTTATTTTCTATCAAAGGAGAAGAAAATCAAATATTACAGAAATGAGGTAAGTGCTATATTAGAAAACTGCAAGGAAGTGGTTAATTTTGACTCAGATTTCAAGGATTTGTTAAAAGACCATGTACTGAGTTGAATTTTAACTACTTAGTAGTTATTTGCCAGTCTTACAAAGGAAAAAGATGAATTTTAGACAGAAGGAACTGCATGTGCAAAGTCATGAAATAGCCTGGTACATCCTAGGAGAGGTGATATGTATTAGAAAAGGTAGGTAAGGACCACATAAGGGAATTCTCAAATAACATGTAAGGAAAATTGTATGTCCGGATGCAGTAGTGCATGCCTGTAATCCCAGCAGTTTGGGAGGCTGAGACAGGCAGACTGCTTGGGCCCAGGAGTTCAAGACCAGCCTGGGCAACATGGTGAAATCCCATCTCTATTTACAAAAAGTACAAAAATTAGCCAGGTGTGGTGGCACATGCATGTAATCCCAGCAACTTGGGAGGCTGAGGTGGGAGAATTGCTTGAGCCCAGGAGATCAAGGCTGCGATGACCCATGATTGCACCACTGCACTCTAACGTGGGCAACAGAGAGAGACGTTGTCTCAAAAAATAAAAATAAAGTTTTTGAAAGAACATTGCATATTATCTAGTAGTTGGGAGCCATTAAACTATTTTAAGCATGTGAGTGCCATAATCACATTTGTTCCCTTAAAAGAGTGCTTATTCCTAGTAATCCAAGAAAAAGTAATTAAAAGCATATTAAAAGCTAAGCTGCTAGCCCTGGGAATGAAGAGAAGGAAGAAAAGAGGTATCTAGAGTCTGAAAGTCTACAGGATTCAGCAATTCAACAGATGCAGGTGTTGGGGAAGAAAAAGGAGTCTTGGTACCAATTTGGTTAATTGCTAAGTGGTGGTCCAAAATAACAGAAATATATAATGGAGTAGAAAGGGCAGATTTGATCAACAAATTGGGCAAGTGCAAGTTGAATCTCCTTTGAAAATTTCAACAAAATATATATAATAACTACTATTTTGATTGCCTTCATTGATTGAGATTGAAGAACTTTGTGTATTTGGGAATTACAATTATAAAACACCAAGAAAAGGCAGAGCTGGAGATGACATTTGGGTTATCATTGATGCTTTAATGGCAGGTGGTTACATGGAAGTAGATGAGATTACCAGATTTCAAGACATTCCAATATTTAAGCAATAGACCTAGATATTTCTGATTATTGTAGATCTCTGTGACTATTGTGAATTCCTTAGGGTAGAAGAATTCATATATTTAAAAAATTATTTACATAGTAAAAGCATAGTCATATTATTTTATAATCTAGTAAAGCAGCCAATTGTATTGAAGATTAACTTTGAGACTTTGTAATTTTGTATAGAATCACTAGTTTGTACTGTTAGTCATACATAAAAAAGCTAGGAGACACCTATTTTCCTGGACTGGGATATAACCAAGTGATATGAGCTAACATTTTAATGAAAAATAAATTGTGTAAAAGGAAAATTATTTGAAAGAGACAAAAATAAAATTAGAAGAGTGGCACTGTTTTACGTTTTTGCAAATCTCTTTCATATCTTGCTTAATAGACAATGGGTGATTTCTCATACCTGCTTCTGAATTCAGTGTGTTGAGAGACCACATGTCATGTAGCCTATAGAGAACGCCACTGTAAACAAGTGAGACAATGAGAGTGAAAAAGGCAGGAAATATTTTAGTATTACTGCAAAACTATGCTTGACTATATGGACCCCAGAAAAGGCCTTGTGACTACTGGGTGTCCCTAGACCATGATGTGAAAGCAGTTGATAAAGTTAACTTGTTAAGGCATGCAACACTAAAGCTTATTTTATTGTACTTCCAATTACACAGTCAATCAATCAATCTCTTATAGATTTTAAATATAGTTTCTTTGTTTCTCATAACCAAATTGCAATTCACACAGAATCTTTTAGTGTAAAATTGCCTCTGCTCTCTGGGAATAATTTGCAAGTACTTGTAAAAGTGCTCCTCAGACACAGGAGGAAGGGAGACTCTAGTGTCTGCTACCTATACATCTGAATAGGAACACCTGCTGGAGTGTACCAGAGTGGATTGGAGGGGTTCTGCCTAAGCCAATTAGCAAAGAGGAGCAGATGTCCAATAAACAAAGATCTTAAGGAAGAAGAAGTGCTACAGCTTTAACTTAATATGTAATATGGGGCTTCAATGGAACTACAGGTAGGTCTAACTCCCATAGCTGGATAGAACTTGGCTACCTGGGGATAATGTTACGGTTTTAGAAAAAAATTACTGAGCAAGGAGAATATGGACAACAAGAACAATAATATTTGAGACTGAGGTTTTGGGGACCCTTTGATTTACAGGTACCTGGACTAACAAAGGTGGTACTGCATGGTAGACAGACATTGGTGGCACTCCATAAGATGTGCTTTAACTGTGGTGCCATAGTGCTAAAAGAAACAGACTTTTCTGAATCAGAACATCTCTTCGGCAGGTGTTTGTAAATTAGCTACCTTCCTTCACCTCCATCACTTTTTGTTAAGTAAAAACAAATATTTTAGGATAATTTATTTTGCAACATGATTGTTGACCTCAAGAAAGACATATTGGGACTCATAGCAGATAAAGCTTAATAATGTGACTCTATAACCCTAGATAGTGGTAGAGAAGTTCATATCATTCCAAGACAAATTAATCATTTAAAAATAAATTTATATTAAATACATTAAAGATAAAATATTAGGGGAATTTTAAATAATTGGAATTTTGAAATTACAATTCTGGTTTATGTCATGAAATTGCTATATATCACCAGTTATTCTTAAGAGTGCAAAGTGTAAAATTTTTCTTCAGTGTAAAGAAACAATTATAAAAAATATTTTTATAAAATACAGTAACTACATACTTTAAATTTCATCCTGAGACTTAAGAAAGCAAAATGATACTATGTATTCACAGTTGATGACTTTTAATTCTGGTTACCTAATTTTGTACACTGTAATTTGTTGTGGTAATACCAATAATACATCAAGCCTTTCTTTCTTGTATCCCATAAAATTACATTTTTGTGTGAATGGATAGGCCATGACTCTAAACAAACAATTCCAATTTCGATTAAATCAATCTGTGTCCTCAAAATAAAAACAACGGAGGAAGGATTGTATATTTACATTGGATAAGGATATAAAGAAAACATGGTAGAAGATATTTATCAGGGACCACATATGTCTCAGTGGTCAATAGTAACTTTGGGTATTTTTTTTTTTTATTTTAGGAGTGAATACTATATTGTTTTATACCTATTTCTATACCAATCTTTATAATATATACATGTTTATGTATAATCTGTATTTAAATTTAATATTTATTTATACATAGAAACATTTTATGTGGATATAGGAATAAAAATCTATAACATGTCTGATATACACACACATTTATATATAGACACTTGAAGTTTAATCTTTTTTACTGACTTCCAAGCTTGGTAATTGTGTATGGTGGTTTCATTGAAAGGCCAGCTTTCTTCAATCTAATTCAATACCATAAATGTGGTAATGTTTGTGAATCTATTTTTAAATGGTAAAACTTAGATAAAGAAAAATTGATTTTATCAGCAGCCTCAGAAGAAACTGAATTAATTCTCAGCTCTGCATAGAACCAGCAGACAGTGGGCCCTACTTGTTCCTACTTGATTGGCCTTTAAGGACAGACTTACCAATGAAAGAGATTTTTTTTCTCTCTCTAGAGACCAGAGTTCTATGAACAAAAAAACTTGTTAATTATGGCAAAATTGGTGTATAAGACATGAATATATACAAAATTAAGACCATCATCTATGTTTATGGTGCTGTAGAAAAGAAGAAAAATTAAAAACTTCCAATTTATAGGTTCTACGGGTTAATAATATCAACTTAATGGTCATTCAGAATAATCAGGCTTAACCTTCTCTTGGTTATTACTTATTTTGAATTTTGTTTTAAAACCTGGAATACATGATTGAAGTTTTTTGTAGAGAATTTTAACTTTTCAGACATTTATGGAATGAATTCGGATTTCGCGCTAGCAATACCTCTGCTTAATGCCACTCTTACACCTAGCTATAACCACTCCTAAAAATATAGTGTTTCTGTTAATTTGCTTTATTACTTGTACGTAATGAGAAAAAATGAGATTACACTCTGCATATTGTTGTTCTGCAGTCATGTGTTTTTAACTTAACATGATTCCTTGGAGATTATTCCAGATAAGTACATGTTGCAGTATCTAATTCCTTGGAATGCTCTATTACAGACATACCATCAGTTCAGAGACAGACATTTTTATTTTTTAATTATAAATAATGCTTCCTTGAATATCATTCTATGTGTCTATCCTTGTACTTTAATGTAAAATTTTTTACAGTAAATTTCTAAAAGTGGACATTTTGGATCATGGGATTACATGAACTTCTGATACTTAAACATTTAAAATTCTTTCACTTCTTTAGTCTTTATTTTCTTATTTAAGAAAGAAAAGCAACATGAGCATAATAGGAATGAAGTATTCCCATTTGGAAAGATAATGTCCTTAGATTACAAACTAAAACTAATGCAACTTATGTAAAATTATATAAATGGAAATTCCTTAGTATTATATTTTAGGTAGCTTATTTTCATGATTTTCCCATAATGTTAATTTTCAAATATTAAATTATCTCTCTGCCTTTAATTTACAAAATAGAGGTGAGCTTTATTTTTTTTAAGTTTTTTATCCTTTATATTTTATAGCATAGGCTGATTTTTCTTTTGTGAATAATAGGAGGATGAAGTAACTTTCAAAAGACAGATTCTTTGTTGGCTCCAATGGAATTTTTGCATACCAAAGCAACAGAATTTCATAATTTATTCTTTTACTAATTTCACAACAGGGACTGAAGACCTACTTCTTGCTTTAAGTCATGGTCCTGGGGATAGAATGTTTAAGTCTCTCTGAGCGACTTGTGGATATGTGGAATTATTAACAAAAGTATGTGAAAATTGCTGCAATATTAATGATCCTGGACTAGAGTAGCACAGAGAAAGGACACAGTCTAGTCCACAGTCTTGAAAAAGTGAATAAGCATATGTGAATATGTTATAGAGCTCAATTTCACTCATTTTAATGATAACAAGAAAGAGAAAATCAGGAAAATAAAAATATACCCCACTTTTCGTCACTTTCTCTCTGCCTATTATACATACCTAGAAATTTGCTTAAATATTTGCATTGAGGTAGATTGACATGAGACCCTCCATGGAGATCCTGGACTATGAAGACTTCCGACCCATGGTCACTGATGTGAAAAAAATAAGAGTCCTGGGCACTCTCTGTAATTAAATACATGGACATGACTAATGGAGAAAAATGTGCCTACTGATTATACTCACAGGCCAATATTTTAACAGTATTTTTATTCTGAAACTGCCTGGAATTATGCATCAGATCTGTACAATCAGTTGACATGAAACACCTTGTCTGGAGAGCTTCCTAACATTTTAATTATTCAACATGCCTAATTTTATTTTTAATTAATGTCTGGAGGAGTTTTTGGTCTTATCACAGGGAAAAGACAGAGAGATGGCAGTGTGATTCTCTTCCCCATTTTCTTGCTAAGACACAAGCTCCATTAAGAGAATGAATGGAAGGTGCTATTGGTGACATTTAGACCAATAAGCCAGTTCAATTTGCTTTTTAAATTTGGCTTTTTTTTTTTGCTTCAATATTCCTTTTTCATTGTTTGATTTATATTACTTGCCTTTTATTCATATCATTTTAATTCCCACTGGAATGTGGTCTATCTTATTCAGTTCCTCATTTGTTCTTTCATTAATTCTTCCACGCTTTTATCTATCCTGCCATGCACAGTACTAACAACGGTGCAAGCACCAAGAAATACAAAAAATGAATATGATATCAGTCCAGTCCTTAAAGATTTCTCAGTTCAGTGAAGGAAAAAGAAACAAATAAAATATCTTCACCTCGATTTCTTTCCTTTTTACTTTCTTTTTCTGAATGTTATTCAGTCTAACCTCATATTTACCTACTTAAGCTCTACTCAGTGAGCCAGAAACAAAAGAAAACATTTTTTATATCCAAAGAGCTTAGAATTAAGTTCAGATAAAGTGCACCAAGCCTTTGCTAATGCAACCCAAGTATTTGCCTCTGGATAATTTCGAGTTCTCAACGCTGCTGGGTCACCCATTCATTTGATACTTGAACTAAATTGCTAACAAACTGAGTTCCTGTTCCTTCCATGGGAAGCTCTGTAAGCTCTATGCCTTCCCAGTATCTCCAAGAATTTTCATGGGGGCTACATTTCCCCTTATTACCTGTTATTCTTATTTTTATGACTCTTCTATGTTTCTTATACCTACTACGTATCCCACCTCCCATGGTTGACTTCTCCCTCTTTTTGTCCTCTACTGGCCCAATACCTTCATTCCTTGAAACAGAATCAACATCAAGCTCTTTTTATAAAATAGCCTTTTGCTGAAAGCAAAACAGAAAAAGCATCATCTTAAAATTTAATATTCTCCATTGCTATTCTCAAGTTCTGCTACTGAACCTGTGAAGGGATTTCTCATTTGGTGGACATCACATTTTCAGCTCTTCCTCCTTCTCCTTAGAGAATTTTTCATTTTCCCCGCTTCAGAATTCAACCTCAATTTCCAAATTTCTATTATGTTATTGTCAAGCATAGTTTTGTTCTGTCTCAGAATCCTAAGATTATTATCCTAAGATTAGAATCCAGACTGTGACTAGTGTTTTTAGCTTTCATAAATAAAAACATTGCCTCTCTGGCTGTTTTTTGTTGTTGTTGTTGTTTTTTTTGAGACAGAGTCTCTCTCTATTGCCCAGGCTGGAGTGTAGTGGCACAATCTTAGCTCACTGCAACCTTTGCCTCCTGGGTTCAAGTGATTCTCCTGCCTCAGTACTTGAGAAAGTAGCTGGGATTACAGGCATGCACCACCACGCCCAGCTAATTTTTGTATTTTTAGTAGTGACGGGGTTTCATCATGTTGGCCAGGATGGTCTTGAACTCCTGACCTCAAGTGACCTGTCCACCTCAGCCTCCCAAACTGCTGAGATTACAGATGAGAGTCACCACCCCTGGCCTCTCTGGTTGTTTTTAAAGCAAAATAATAAGCTACCTCTGAGATGAATGTTGTCTTTTTCTCAGAATGCCAAAGTTGTTTTCTTTTTCAAATATTCTTTTATTTTCCTCTTTAGAGTAAAAATATTACTATATACATTTTATATATGTTATATATAACATAAATAATTATTTCATTGTATAAATTAATATATTATAGTAAAATATTACTATAATAGGGAAATAAAAAGAATATTTGAAAATGGAATCAACTTTGGTATGACACTGGCAAATTTGCAAAGTACTTAAAAGCTAAAGATATACAGAGTTATAAAAAATAGCAAAGTAGAATAATACAAATACAAAATCATGATGTGGTTCTTTAAATATTGCCAATAAAAATAAACACAAATACCAAATGACAAGCAACTTTTGGTTTTCAAAGTTTTGTATCTTAGAACTGTTTATAGGCTGTTCACATGTTTTATTTATGCACAAGAATTTGCATAGAAACCAAAATTTTGTCAAAATACACACAAATACACACACACCGACGAACATCTCATTACTAAGGAGGTAGTGAGCTATTAAGGCTTTAGGAAGATTCTTTTGAGTCTATAAATGCCTGAAATGCTTGAGTCTAAGGTAGGGATGGTGAAAAGTATAGTTGAGGGGTGGGAGTCAGTAGGTACATATTGGCAGGACTCTAATGACAAAAGATTTTAGGTGGAATAAGAAACAAACATGACGCCTAAATCTACAGGTAAAATTGGGATTAGATTAATAAGTAATTTATGAATCGAGGATAACTGATTCTTCCTCTGAAAGGTTATCTTTGAATGTGTACATAGGATCTTAATGATACTGTTACAACAAATGATTGATTAAAAAAGAATAGTACATTTACTTATACAAAGCGAAAACTGAATGACAAAAGAATGCTATTATCTCATAAAACATCTGGGAAAGCTAATGGTCAGATCACATTGCCAAAACTTAGAGCACTTGGAAAATGTGCATGAGAGAGCAAGTCAAAGCCGTGAAAATGACCTGCCTTAGAATACTATACAGCTGATGTACTAACTGGCACACTGTAGAAGAAGTTCCATAATTTGAGGTGGCTCTTTAGGGCAGATAGCTGCAGTCCTAAGATATTTTAGTCCTTTTGTATACCCTTTACATTCTGGCATATTAAAACTCAACCAGGTAAAAAGGGTGGCGGTTTCAATCTCTTCTTTAACTGTCTCAGCTCTTCCCAATGGCATGCTTGAGGACTAGATGTTACGGGCAACTTTGGATTTGGATACACTCTATTATAATTTTCAAGAAAGAACCTCCCTCCACTTGACTGACAGCTTCCTTCTCCTGAAAGACTCTTTTGTTTAGACATTTAAGGAAGAGTCTATTGGTGTTCATTTAGCATGCTAAACCTGAGGTGTTATCACAGAGTACTAGTGATCTCTAGCACTGCTGACTGCAACAGTGCCATTCATTCAAACAACTGGATTTCAAAATTTCAGATCTTTAATATTACGAAGTATGTGATCCCAGCCTAAATAAATGGTTTTCAGCACATTTGTATTCTGCATTTGAGAGTTTGGTAAGTGAGAGGAAGAGAATCTGGAGCTAAACTTGTCAGGTTAGTGACTCAGGCTTATCATTTTGTAGTTTATGACCATGGAAAAGTAGTTTAAACTTTCTGTCCTGATATCGCTGAACTGTAAAATGGAGTAGGAGTAGTGCTGTTATGAGGATTGATGTAAGTTAATGATGTAAATTACTTTCAACAGTATATGGTACTACTAAGAACTATATGGGTGCTTTTTCTTACTATTCTGTATTGGTAGGTGTGTGTGTGTAGTCATGTATTATTGGCTGAAGAAATGAATTGAATTTAAGAAAACCCTTTCAACTTTATAGTATGTTACTCTAACACTTTGAGATCCATTTTCAAGAGAGGAAGATATTTCATTTAAATTGCTACTTTACTGGGTTTTTCTCCTTTCAGTCTTATTTATTCTTCCTCCCTAGATTTGCACTTTTGGACAAGTCTCCACCTGAAGTTGATGTAATTTGCATGGCAGCATGTATTGCAAAGATTGTTTTGTTTTCATGCCGATACCGTATGATATCCAGAACATTATATATATGAATATAAATCTACAGCTAAATTTGGGTAGTTTCCAAATTTCTATCAGTGTGTCATGCACCTAATATTTAAAGGTTTAAAACTTGATCTTATGCGTAAAGATTTCTAGGATCATAAACTGTTGTCTAAATTTCTCTTTTGTTTTGGTGTGTTTTCAATTGCAATTCCTTGCAGTGATTTTCGTGTTCTCTTTACAGGTTATATTTTCTTATACAAAAAACCTCAATAAATTATATTCCAACATAAAGCAAAACTTTGTGTAAGTTGAAAACAGAACCTGAAATACATTACCCATACACTCTAATTAATGTTACATACATGTATCTTCTTTTTCTTAGGTCATATCCAAGTGAAACCTCTAAATATACTGTTGTTCCTTCTTATTTACAGGAATTATTGCTTTTAGATTTGAATCAACATATATTATGATTCAGATCACTGTGGGTTTTTTTATTTCTTTTTCTTCTACAGTTTATTGCTTTTGCTTCTTTATTCTTCATCCTGGTTTCAATTACAACTTTTTGCCTGGAAACACATGAAGCTTTCAATATTGTTAAAAACAAGACAGAACCAGTCATCAATGGCACAAGTGTTGTTCTACAGTATGAAATTGAAACGGATCCTGCCTTGACGTATGTAGAAGGAGTGTGTGTGGTGTGGTTTACATTTGAATTTTTAGTCCGTATTGTTTTTTCACCCAATAAACTTGAATTCATCAAAAATCTCTTGAATATCATTGACTTTGTGGCCATCCTACCTTTCTACTTAGAGGTGGGACTCAGTGGGCTGTCATCCAAAGCTGCTAAAGATGTACTTGGCTTCCTCAGGGTGGTAAGGTTTGTGAGGATCCTGAGAATTTTCAAGCTCACCCGCCATTTTGTAGGTCTGAGGGTGCTTGGACATACTCTTCGAGCTAGTACTAATGAATTTTTGCTGCTGATAATTTTCCTGGCTCTAGGAGTTTTGATATTTGCTACCATGATCTACTATGCCGAGAGAGTGGGAGCTCAACCTAACGACCCTTCAGCTAGTGAACACACACAGTTCAAAAACATTCCCATTGGGTTCTGGTGGGCTGTAGTGACCATGACTACCCTGGGTTATGGGGATATGTACCCCCAAACATGGTCAGGCATGCTGGTGGGAGCCCTGTGTGCTCTGGCTGGAGTGCTGACAATAGCCATGCCAGTGCCTGTCATTGTCAACAATTTTGGAATGTACTACTCCTTGGCAATGGCAAAGCAGAAACTTCCAAGGAAAAGAAAGAAGCACATCCCTCCTGCTCCTCAGGCAAGCTCACCTACTTTTTGCAAGACAGAATTAAATATGGCCTGCAATAGTACACAGAGTGACACGTGTCTGGGCAAAGACAATCGACTTCTGGAACATAACAGATCAGGTAAGGCAGGACTTCAAATGCATGTTATTAAATGCTTTATAGACCAGTATGTTCCTTAGACAGAAGGCAGTCATTCTCATTTTCTGCACATGTTCATGAGTTTTCAGCCCTAACCCCTTCACAAAATGTGTGTTTGCATCAGGCTTACAGATAGCTAGACGGTAGCATTTTCTAAATGAACCCCAAGTAGAATACTGCATAGCTGGTCTATAGAGTTTTCCTGCTTTAGTGGGAATGCCCTTTGCTGATGGTGCCAATATTTTCTTTTGCCTGTTTGTTGCTTTTGTGCCAATGTTTCTTTGTTTCCCTGCACGATGTGATGGTATGATATTGACCATTTTTCATCTTTCATCTTCAAAATGTTGATCTCCATATCGTTTGGCTTGGTGTGTTTGTCTCAGTTTTACCTCTGCCACATGGTGCCATGCATCTCAACCTAATTCACAAGAAGCAGTTATTTAAGAAGAATGGATGCTTACATTTCAAAGGCCTAAACTCCAAACAGGTGATATGGAAGATAACCTTTTTGATAACAAAGCTCTTCCCTAGTAATATCCTGGAGGATTGATAAAATTTTCATTGTTCTTAAATTAAGTAGGGTATCTCATTATAACCCCTTTGATGAGGGTCAATGACATGTAATATAATTAACCCTCCATTTTTCAAGGAATAGATGATCTTCTTTGGCCACTCAATGGCAAAGTTGAATTTCTCAGTGGAATTCCTTTTTAGACACAATGTATTGGGTTCTGCTCTCTCTCAGAACTGAATTTTGAATGATTTACTGCTTGAGATTAGCTGAATCTCTACTCTTCCCCATTGCTGTAGACAATGTAGAGTTGATTGACTAGAAATTGACATTCAGCTGCCAAAGTCATAGTAGTGTCACCTCTTGTCTACTGTCTGGTACAGGTAAAATATTTTGCAGATTAAACAATTTAATTAACTTTTACCCTACTATGAAAATTTAGGGTTTATCAATTCCCCATAACTTAGATATATTTTATTTTTTCTTATAGAAAAATGACATGATGATTTTATGTGAATAGTTTTGCATAATTTAGAAGTAACATCAACTAAGAAAGCAAACAAACTAACACAAAGGGAGGCATCATTTTCATAAGTCCCTCTTTAGCTTCTAGAGGTAAATGGAAAAAACAATGTGACTGGAGGTGAAGTTTGTAAGTGTTTATAAGTTTCATTCACAGTCCTTATGCTTATTTAGTAGATGGCTATGCAAATTCTGCTAACATATATCTAAAAACTGTTAAGAATGTATTTATGAAAGGTAGAGTTTAGTTGGTGTTGCTGCTGTCATCAAACTATTCTCAAGTATCTATGCAGAGCCCTTAAGAAGGGCATGGGAAAAGAGCCCTTAAGAAGGGCACTATCATCCCAGGTAAACAATGAAATAACAAACTAGTATCTAGGCTAATAGGATGTGAAAGTCTTTGGCAAGGATACAGAAGTAAACAGATACTCATTTCAAGGACATTTGGAGAAGTTGGCCTTGTTCCACTGCATGCTCAAAAATATTTTGCCGCTTCCAAATAGAGTACCTGGACACGGAGTTTGTGTGCTTTGGAATAATTTTTTAAGAGTTTGGGACACAATACCTTCAGAAATTAATAAAAGCATGTCTTTTAAATAACCACAAAGGCAAAATGTACTTAAGAGATTTTCTTAAATAGGTTCCATTTAAAAATATTCCTATTCAGAGTAAATAGATAACATGTCAAAAATTGTAAGACAATAATCTATGTGCTTTTTCATTATCACACTTACTTTGAGTTCATATTAGTTGTGTTAAAGGCAATTTCTTATTAGATAAAATCCAAAATGGAATTAAAATCTCCCAAATAACATTTCTACTCTTTTCAATACATTTCCATTTTGCTCCATGTAATTTTTCGTGAAGAGTGATAAAAATTCTTTTTCTTATTGTGATGTGATTCTTGTGTTTTGTATATCGAGTGACTGGACTACCAGCATTCTGTGTAAACTCTTTGTACTGTCTCATTTCCTCATTCATCACTGTCTGTCAATGGGCATGGTGCTGTGACCAGTGTTATCAGGTGACGACAGTACAGGAAGTGAGCCGCCACTATCACCCCCAGAAAGGCTCCCCATCAGACGCTCTAGTACCAGAGACAAAAACAGAAGAGGGGAAACATGTTTCCTACTGACGACAGGTGATTACACGTGTGCTTCTGATGGAGGGATCAGGAAAGGTAGGCATGCATTTAATCAGATCATAACAGGTGACTTAGCAATAAACTGTTGTAAATACATGGAGTAATGTAAAATGCTCATTCATCATTTTCTAGGAAAGACTGCGTGCGGTGCTCTTTTCCTCTCTCCATTACATCTTCTCTCCTTAGACACTTGTTAAAATACATAATAACCTATGTGATTGTCATATCTGAAAGGCATCTCATCCCTTTTTCTCTCTCCTTTGGTTTGCCATTTTTCTATGGGCAGAATTGGAATGGAATATGTAAATATTAAATCACTTATCCAATTACTTTAATATAATGTACTCAGCAGTCATTAAAAGTTATCTTTTTCACTACAGCAAATAAAACTCACTAATTGGCTCTGTGCACATATTTGATGAGTAATTTATGACTATAAAACAATTGTAAGTTTTTTTTTTTCTCAAAGTAAAGCATAAAACATTCTCTAATGTCTCTTATCCAGTACATGGGTAGTTTTTGCCAGTGGTTTATCTGAGGGTCTCAAGGTTGCAAAGGCCCATGATCCTTAGTCATATGGAACAGTATATGTAATCACTTCAAAGCCTACTTGTGTAATCACAAAATGCACTTACAGAATTTTCTTCATGACCAATAATAAAAAAATCTGTTTATTACTATTTTTCAACAGACATGAACTGTGCCTGACACCTAGAAGATAATAAATCTTGGTTGAATGAATAAAAATTATGGGACGAGCATCTTTGTTAAAAGAGTATAATAGAATATTGAAGCTCCCACTTATCATGTGGGTCCTTTTTCCTTGATTGTACCACTGTCTAAACTATTCCCGAAAAAGTTTTTTATTCCCTTTTGGTAAACTTTACAATCGTAGGACAATTGGGATCTTTTCCTCCCCTTTAAGAATAGTCTTGTGATGATTATAACCCACTTTTGTCAAAAGGGGTATGCTTTATTATTAGCTTCTACTTTGACAATTCCAGTTGCTTTATTGCCACAGTAATTTTTCCTCTGTTGACAGAATAGGGAAAGAACTCTAATAATGTCTTATGGTAATTGATTGAATTTGAATAAAAATCCACTTTAAAACTTTCATATTAGCACTACTGCATTTAAATAATACTGTGCTTAGTTGCTATTCATCGGAGTTTCTCCTTATTGAATTATTTACCATTTAAGGCTCAAATATTTATTTTGTGATTCTCTTTTTCTTTGAAATATTTTATTGCCCATGTTGTACTTCTCTTAATTTCTTTTGATCACTTTAGATTTTTCTTCTTTGCTTCTATGCCTTTGAGACTTAAAAGAGAAGACAAAGGACTCTTGTTCCTTCCATGAATAATATTTTAAATACTTCTCCATTCCAATTACTTCCATTGTTTGCATCTATTTCTTGCACCAAAATGTATTTCAATCCTCTCAATAGATTTATTTGGTTGTTTACTGTTCTACGTTAAATATGTGCTAGAAAAATCTTTAAACATATTTTGAAGACAGTGAATACACTATCATAGTATTCGAGCAAAATATATGTACATATGTTAAGTAATCATATCAAACTAATATTTTATATAGAACATGCTGTTCTAAGTGCATTGAATATCTTAAATCACTGTACACAATGTATATACATGTTAAATTTACTTACATTTTAGAGCAGCATTCAATGAGATTATCACATGCAATATTTATACTAAGATTATGTGTTTAAAGAACTCTCTAGAATGTTTTTCTTCTATGTTAGACAATATTTTGAGTTTTAAACTAACAAAGAAAATCATGAACAAGAAAAGGCTTTGCAAGTTATAAGGCACTATCCAAATACAAAATTTTACTATAAATTGCAAAGTTTTGCAAGCAAAGCAATTAATAAGATATTTAGTTTGCATGTAAAATGTATACATGCAATCTTATTTCACAAATACAAATTATTTTTTGTTAGTGAGAACATCTTTGAAAATTTATTCATGAGCTTTTTACTGTTTGTCATTTCTTATCATAATCAACTCTTTTTCATTCTTGCTTAAGTAGTTTATAGCTATATGTTTTTTCCTGCTAAGTATAGTAGTACTTCTGGCTAACTTCACTTAATCTTTTCAGTTGGTCATCTTATCATATCTATCACAAATGTATTCATTTCTTTTCCTGTTTCTCTTTATGTAGGTTATAGATTTCTGCTGTTACTTCTATTCATTTATTTTCTATATAATCCTTTCATTTATCCCTCAAGTTGGTATCTCTGCTGATTTGATTTTAATATTTAAAAATTCTTCTCTCTATAAGTGAAAATAAATTACTGGATTCCCACTGAATTATTTTTCTAGCTAAAAATATGAATGTAATTGGGCATATATTAAGAAATCTTTAAGGATTCTCTAAAAGAGTAAACTCTCAATACTTAGAATGCATGTTTTTTCCTTTAGGAAAGCATATTACATAAACTAAAACATGCTCGTGAATAGCACATGAGTAGGTAGTTTCAGTATTGCCACAGATAAGCACATGCACTTAAGAATTATTTGGAATGAATGCTGTGTATCTAGATGTTAGTTCAAAATCAGTTCAACAGTGTTTATTATCATGAATTATATTTTCAGCCATTCCACTAAAACCTTGATTAAGCAAAATTTTATCAAATTTTTAAATCATAAATGAACGTGTAGAATAAAAAAAAATATTTATAGGAATAATATATAATTTTACTAATAAATACTTGTTACTAAATTAGAAAGGAAGACTTTTCAAATAGACACTGAAATTATAGTCATTAAAAATATAGGACCTATAAACAGAATAGAATATTTATAGTAAAACTATAATTCAGAAAGATAACATTTAGAATGGCAACCAAGTTTTACATATTACTGGCATGAACACTATAAAACTGCCAAAGAGAATTTTACCTTTCTGGGTATCCTGTAGGAGCAAGGAGATTGTAGAGAACAGAGTTGTAAATCTGTATGATGATGTTTAATTATTAACAGCCCATTTAGTTCATGCATATTCACCACTTTGCCTTTAATCAAAGTCAATCAATGTTTATCGTCTAATTTACAATTTTAGGTTATACAGTCAACTTCAATGGCACAGGATAATTTTTTTCTACAATTCCCAAAGTTATATTTTCAGTCACTTTTCAGAAGACCAGTAATAACTAACCCTCCGTGCATGTGAAAATTTATATTTAGGGACTAACAAAACATTGGCCCATAATTATTTGATTAGCAGAGACTATGTGCTAGAGAACATTTGTCATAGTTAATGGATGGTATAAATTTCTATCTGCAAAATCTCAAAGAAAGCAACTAGTCTGCTGAAAGTTAATGTGTGTGCATGTTGTGAGGGGAGGGGAATGTTCATCATTTTCTTTTCTTACCCAATCCAGCTTCACCCCATAAGACAGCTTTACCCCATAAGAGGGGTATTGCTGTGATCCGCACCCATTGTCTATCTTGGCCTCTCATACATAAAATAATCAGATATATCACTTTTTCTCTTCCAATGAAAAGAGGAAAGTTATCCATAACTTCTTCTCTGGAATTTCCATGAAAAGATTCAATTAAAGAGGAATAGCTGAAAGGTACATAAAGAAAAACAATGGACCCATTTTTTTTTTTTTCTCACACACTCATCAAGTACACCAAGGTCTGATTAGAACCCAAAGAGTAAGTCATATATTGTAAGGGAGACAAGTAGTCCACTAGAATCGTATCTACTTGCTCAATTTTGGTTGCCAAAAAAGAATTTCATTTTCCTGTTCTGTAACAGTTTTTCAAGAAAGCTGTCAGAACATTCATCTCAAATCTTTGTAGTATGACTACTTTTTTAGTCAATAGTTGCCCTGCTTTAAGACATTTCACTTCAAAATTTATACTAGGTGCTTTCCACCTCGTTTAACTGTCTCTAAAATTTTGTAATAAAAAAATACTACAATATACAAATATTTCCAAAGGTGACTTTGATAGGGTTGCTTAAGTAGCTAAGGAATAAGGCTAAAGTTTATGAGAGCATCTTTTATCCTGTAACTTCATGGCTATCATTAACAAAAGATCAAGGTGTGATATAATAGAAAGAAAAGATGAATTAACACCAAATTATTCTCAATTTCTGGGTGGGAAGGCTGGGGGTGGAAATCAGCTGAAAACATCATGTAATCAAATTCAAACTTATTTCACTGAAATTATGACTCAATTTATATTTCATTCATTTTCTTTTTTTTTTCCTTTACTTTTCTTACCCAAGGAATTAGAAATGGGCATTCCATCCTACATCACCTGGATAATGGCACCAAATGCCATTATTTAAGAATCATCTTTTAACCCTATAAAGCTGGAAGATTAAATATGCTGGAAAAAGAGTTGTCCATTTAAACTTAAGTATGCTTTATTAGCTTAGGAAATAAAAAATGAAAAGAGAAAAAGTAGCCTACTTATTTCTCTTTTTTTTTCAAGAACACATTCCGAAATTTAAAAATATTAGTCAAGCTTATATCTTACTTAAGTTGCTTTGCCTAATTCTTAAATGAGTTCTAGTATTCCACATGACAAAATTACATTAGTACTAACTATAATCTGGGAAAAAATAGATTTTGAAGTATTGTAACCATAATTTGTGATGGCTGGTTTAATCTTTTCAAAATGGCAACTACAGTGAACTTCATTTTTTTAGAGTTATAAATTGTCTCAATATTAAATTCTTTGTAAGCAAATTCTTCTTTGAGCTTGAAAGTAGCACTTTTGATTACCCTGCATGGTATTATTTGTCTTTCTATATTCTGGTTGAATTCAACTGATGTCTGTGCATTTTTTCATAAAAGGATATGAAAAATCCCGAAGCTTAAACAACATAGCGGGCTTGGCAGGCAATGCTCTGAGGCTCTCTCCAGTAACATCACCCTACAACTCTCCTTGTCCTCTGAGGCGCTCTCGATCTCCCATCCCATCTATCTTGTAAACCAAACAACCAAACTGCATCAGTCGGCTAAATTGTATTAATTCAAGTACTGTTTACCCCATAATGGAAATAATTAAATGTAGAGTTACTCCAGGCTCCATTAATACAGTATAAATCTTGCATGATACTACAATTTGAAGTCAGAAATGCCACTTGGGTAGCTAATGAATTTTATCCAGGCTTTAAAGATTGTCTAAAGTAGTGCTAAGATTTCTCCTATTAATTGCCCTGATCTCCTTTTGCAATAAAATGACAGATAGTGTCAGATATTGACCAGTGCACTAATATATAAACATATCTTCAGGGAGATATATTTAAAACAGTGTGCTTCCAAATGCCAACCACTTCATTGGAACTTTATTTCTTGTGACTGTAAACCATTCTGAAGATGTCTGGGATCCTATCTTGATTGCACACAACATGACTTGTGTCAGCTCATTTGCATGGACCATCTTGTCTCTATCACCTGAAAGCAATGTTGCAGAGTTTGGGGTCTGTGGATAGCTCAGGATATGTGTACTTGCATCGAACCATCCTGCTGATATGAAAGCATTGGTCGACTGTTCTGCATGTTGAATTGTGGGGCAGGGAGGGCACGTTTCTCCTTGACATTTTTTTTTTCTTATTATTTGAAAGAAATATATGTTTTAAATAGTTTAATTTCTTGATTGATTTACTTTTCTTCAAAAATGCTGTATTGGAGTTCTGAATGTCTCTGGTTGTTTGCACACAGATAACTGCAAAGAGGTTGTCATTACTGGTTACACGCAAGCCGAGGCCAGATCTCTTACTTAATGACTTGGGGAAGGCACAAAACATGAGAGAAAGAAAGGTAACTGCCAGCCAGGCTTGCATTGTTTAGCCAGAAATTGCTGCTTGGTTCTAGACTCTTTTTTTTTTTTTTTTTTAAACCCCAGGATTTGTCATCATTTTCAGAGGCAGAGTGCCAAATATCACCCAAAGCTCTTGTGTCTTTTTTTACCCCCTTATTTTATTTTTATTTGTTAATATTTTGTGCAAACTTCAAAAGTCACTGGTGTTCACAGAAGGCTTTTTTGACTAGCCTTAAATTTCTGAATCAAAAGATTAATCAGATTTTCAGGCAGTATTTAATCAGGTGTTTTGTCCTGTATGTTGTTCCCGTCTGTCTGTCTTAGCTCCCTGTCTTTACTCTATATGCCATCTGTCTCCATGAAGCACAGAAATGCCTCTGTAAGATGTTCATGATTTTAATGTTGACTCCCTCCAACCCCAACCCCATATCTTTTTTTGCTATTTGGAGCAGCCTCTCTGCTTTGTGTATAAATTAATGATACCCTGTAGACTACCTAAGTTAATCGGCACTGTGAATCTTTTTGATAAGCAGGGTTTAAGCAGCAATTTCACCATTGCACTTGGTTGCCTGCTGCAGTGTCAGTTTCTACTACCTAGCAACCAGCATTCATTACTACACTCCAACAAAATCCTTAGGGAGTCATATTCAGTCTGAGTGGAAGAAAGTCTATTTATTCATTTCTATGAATTCAACAGCAATAGTGTGTCTCGTGTATTGAGCATGTGAGGGAAGAAAAAATGCCGTAAAATAAATAGAGGGATAAATAACATTACTAAGGCATTTGGGATCCTCGAGACTACTGATTAATTCCTATTTCTCGTGTTTATTTTTTGTTAGGAAGACAATTGTCACTTTTATTATTGGCCACGAAACATGTATTACTCTATATCCCCAAGTCCTAGAGCATGACCTGCATGTTGGAGATCTTGTACAACAATGTATTTATCCAGACGTACATATATGATACTTAGAGACACAGTGATTCTTTTGATAACACCACACATAGAACATTATAATTACACACAAATTTATGGTTAAAAGAATTAATATGCTGTCTGGTGCTGCTGTTATTGACTACAGTGTTGTACAGAATTTATCATGGATTTTTGACTGCTGAGAAAGGGACAGTGGAATTTAGCCATACCAAGGACTATACTGGAAACAGACTTCTGCTGCTGAATGTGCCCTGATGTGACCAGGTTGCACTTGGAGGAGATCCCTGCGTCTTCATGAGGCACTTAAAGCTTATAAAAGAACTGTGGCTGGAACTCATCTGGTGCTCCCCATGCGAGTGCTCTGCTTGTAGACTGGCCAGTGTCCATGAAACAACTGTAAATATTAACATGTGTGCATGGGTCAACAGTCTTGGCCATTTCTCATCAATAGAAGCCAAATTCATGATCAACATCTCTGAAGTTTCATGTAAGGCCTACACTTCTTTGAATTACTCTTCATGGGCCCACATTAGATTGTGCTGTGAATTACTTAAGGCAGTGATACTGATGTAGTATAGTTCTGTCTTAATTGCCCTTATTTCTACTTTGTTGGTTGAATCTATGAACTTGATTGTATTATTTTCTTATAAATTACTGATGTAATCAGCTTGTCAATTATGTTGTGAAATTGTTAGTATTCATTTATCAAAAATGACCTATGTTTATTCACATATTTGTTTAGTTCTGGGAAATTGTTATAGCTTAAATGAAACTCACCAACATTATTCATAGTTTAAGTCTTTTATCATTATTACCTCAATTATAAATATTATAAAAATATAATTCTGGCAATGAGAGTATTTTTTTATTCAATGATCAAGGAGCAATGACAGTATATAGTAGAATATCGATTAAATTATATCCTAAAATGTATATTTTGCATAAAAGAGATATTCTTTAATCAATTACTTTTGTGAGTTTTGTGGCAAATGAAGCTTGTACTTGTCTTTAAAACTGTTGTAGACAAAACTGTATAAGATTTTTACATCTTGCTTAATCAATATTTCCAGAGTCTATTAGTTCCCCTGGGATTCTGAATATAACATATAGCCTATTATAAACCCCTGTATCGTGGACCTTTTGTGAACATTTCAAGGCGCATGCACAACCTTGGTGATAACCAGTGGAAATGTAACTAACTGAAATGAAGAATAAAAGACAAATGAGCTGGGGATAAACTTGAATCTTATCTGATTAAATTACTTAAATTATTTTCTTGACTCTTTTCTTTGTGGTGCAGTTTTCAAAGGACTTTACTATTTTTCTGTTTTATGGTATCACACCAGGCCCTTGTATGCAATGAAGAATTTGGGATAAAAATATTTAAAAACATACACTAACTATCATTCAAGTGTTAGGCAAATAGCCAATGTATTCTTCTTCTTTCGTCTGTCTAGATTTCTCTCATAATTCTGAGATTTTAAAATTATTAAGTATTATGGTATCTGACATTTATAAAGTATTTATGATTAGTGCTGAAATTTTCTTTTTTCCTATAGAGATGGGGGTCTTGCTATGTTGCCTAGGCTGTTCTCGAACTCCTGGCCTCAAGTAATTCTCCTGCCTCAGCCTCCCAAAGTGCTGAGTTTTTATTTATTTTCCAAGTTAATCATCACAGCAATTCTAGAGGCAGGTAATTTTGTTTTCATTTTACTGGTGATAAAGTTAAGGATGAGAGAGGTAGAACTGTTCATTTACATTTTTGCCACAGATAATGTTCCCTGTCATACTTTTTTGTGGATTAAATATTTACTGGGCCTCAAGTTGTAAATGCCCTATCAAAGATGGCTTCTGTCTCACCTTTGGGTAACAGGACTGTCTTTCAGAAGCACACCGTACATAGTTGGCCTTTCATTTATGTCGTGGTAATACATATAAGTTTACCCTATAAAATTCTATGCCACCATCCAGGGGTATGAGAGGGGTGCGATAAAAGAAAGAAAATGCTAGAGAATTCAACACTTTTGACTAAAGCAAAGCAAAATATTTTCTATATCTTTTCTGTCCTAAAAATGTTATATGTTGATTATTAAGAGACAATTAAGTAACAGCTCAGAAAAGGGAATCTGTCCAAATATAATTACTGTTAAAATATTTTTAATGATGTTGTCAGGATGTTGGATTTACCGTAAGAAGGAAAAATGTGTAGGAAGACGAAATAATGCATTGTCGTAGATAATAATTGCCATCAAATTTTGATTAAAAAATCAGGATTAAAAAGTCATGAATGAAAAGTTAAGACATTCATTTTATCTTTGAAATAAATCACAAGACATACTAATAGAATAGAAAAAGTGAACTTAGACAATGAATATTGTCAGGCTACAATGAATATTAACAGGCTACATTACAAAGCAGAGACTTCAGAGGATTTATGACGTGCTTGAAGACATTTAGAGCTAAATGAATCTATTAAATTATTGAAATCCATAGAAGTTTCAGATGATTAAAATATGTAGTTAATTTTTTCTTACTGAAAAAAACTTTCTTCCATCCAATTTCCACTGCCAAAATTTAATTAATTGTTTAAATGCCCAAACATTATTAAACTATAGGTATATGCTAATGTTCTGTAATATGAGCTCAGTGTCATTAATATTGATTTAAAATTTTCTAATTCCCTGTTCTTCTCCAAACTTTGTTTAGAGGATATGATATGTTTCACTATTCTCTGAAAATTAATTTGATAGAATTAATATTACGAGATTGATTTTGTTATCACACTATCATGTCAAAGTGACCAACGACTTGAATACTAAGATTGTCAAAGGATGTGGCCACCTCCATTGTGAATCCCAGATAACCTAACATTCATTTGTTTAAAAAAATATTTTATTTTTTAAAGAAGTTTTAGCCTCGCAGGAAAATTCAGCAGAAGATTTTCAGGTAGCCCTGCCCCCGTACATGCACAACTTCCCCCACTATGGACATTTGACACTACAGGGGTGCATCTGTTACAGTCGAAGAGCCTATAACTACACTGACTCATCATTGCTACCCAAAGTCCATAGTTTACGTTAGAGTTCACTATAGGTACACTACATTCTGTGGGTATTGAGAAATGTATAATGACATGCATCCACCATTGTAGTATCATATAGAATAGTTTACCCTAAAAATCATCTGTGTTAATCCAATTCATCCTTTCTTCCCCTTAATTTTAGAGAGGGATCTTTTTACTCTCTCCATAGTTTTGCCTTTTCCAGAATGTCATTTAGTTGGAATCATACAGTATGTAGGTTTTTTTTTTTTTTTCAGATTGGTTTAGTTTACTTAGTAATATACATTTAGGGTTTTTCCATGTCTTTTCATGACTTGATAGCTCATTTATTTTTAGTAGTGTATAATAATTGCATTCTGTGGACGTACCACAGCTTATCCATTCACCTACTGGACATTGTATTCGTCAGGGTTTTTCAGGGAAAAATAACTCATAGAATGAAAATACACCCCCCACCCTCCCACCCCTCCACATCCCCACATCCCCACATCCCCACACACAATTATATAAAGAGATTTATTATAAGGGATTGGCTTATGTGATTATGGAGGCTGAGAAGTACCATAATCATAATTTGCAATCCACAAGCTAGGGACCCAGGACAACCAGTGGTATATTTTCAGTCTGAATTCGAAGGCCTGAGAATCAGGAGAACTGATGGTGTGAATTCCCATTCAAATCCAAAGACCTGAGAGGAAGTAGTGCTTATGTAAGTCTCAGTCCAAAGAGAGAAGAAGACTGG
Source organism: Macaca nemestrina (assembly GCF_043159975.1). Classification (NCBI taxonomy): domain Eukaryota; kingdom Metazoa; phylum Chordata; class Mammalia; order Primates; family Cercopithecidae; genus Macaca; species Macaca nemestrina. The sequence continues at coordinate 58,346,814 of NC_092134.1, forward strand.
CATGGCAGGTCAAACAGCCAGGCAGAGAGAGTGGAATCTTTCCTCCTCTACTTTTTTGTTCTATTCAGGCACTCAGATTGGATCATGCCCACCCACATTGGGAAAGGCAATCTGCTTTATTCAGTCCATTGATTCAAATTCTAATTTCTTCCAGAAACACCTTCAGAGACATACTCAGAAATAATGTTAAACCAGATGTCTGTCCTAGTCAACTTGATGCATAAAATTAACCATCACAAGTCCATTCCTTGTCAACTTGGCACTCCAAAAGCAACTCCCTAAACCATAATCTCCAAATAAAGACAAGAATGAGGTCATAATTCTGCCTAATGTAATACAACTATCGTGTTTTTGTCCAAAAGTGTACTAAACCCTTCCCCAGAAGAGATGATAAATTCCTTGGGTGATGATTACTCTTCTCTTTAATATCCTATAACTTAAATATTGTGATATAAAATTAATAGTACTTAAATACTACAACATAAAGTCAAAACATATCATGTTGAATGACAAAGAAATGAGAGAAAAGAAAACAAATATTTTTATATACATACATACAATGTATACATAACAAAATAAGGAGAAAATAACTCATGAAAATTACACTTCTGAAACTGACCACATAGCTACAGCTGGTATTTATGACTACTTTCTTCCACCACCCATTCTGTATTCCTTTTACCTTCAGCAAGCACCTCAGCTGGTTGTGGTTCTTTACTTGTTGGGGTGACCCAAACTTTCTGAACTGGGTTGCTGTAGTTTTCCATTGACCTTAATCACTGGATACGGTAACATTAAAGTCACTGTAAGAGATTTTCTGTATTCCAGCCACGTTCTTTCTTGCCTGCATTGCAGAGTAGAAGTCCATTTCTGCATTGGTAGCCAGAGTCAATCACCCCAGCCAGCACAGTAACTATCTTCTTTGCCTTTTGATTAACAGGCATGAAGAGTCCAGTGACTGGGCATAAGTCTTACCTTGCATTTCAGTGGAATCATTGTTTTGTCCCCTGGTGAAAATATTTCTCCATTTAGAGGAGAATCTCCCTCCTAGGCCAGGAGGGCATTCGGTCATGGAAACAGGAAACAAAAATGTTGTTATTGGGTCACTAGGAGTAAGAGTGAGTGGTGCCACTCTCATTTCCACCCTTTGATTTCTAGAACTATGAATCCTGGCTGTGGAAGAAATAGCACCATATATTGGATGCTAATTCAGAAAATACATAGTCTTCTGGAGAACCTCATTCCAGCCTTACAAGTATTACTACCTAGCTAGTGCTATAACTGAGTATCCAAAGGCCATTCACCATTATCTCAGAAACCACCACTTCAGGCTGGTGGGGAACGTGGTAAGACCAGTGAATTCCATGAGCATAGGCCCACTGTCCTGCTTCTTTTGTTGTTAAATGAGTTTCTTGATCAGAAGCAATACTGTGTAGAAAATATATAGTGGATAAGGCATTCTGTAATTCCAGGGATGGTAATTTAGGTAGAAGCATTGAGCGCAAGGAAGAAAAATCTATATCCAGAGTAAATCTGTATTCCAGTAAGAACTAAATGTTGCGCCTCCCATGATGGAAGCAGTCCAGCATAATTAACCTATCAGCAGAGAGTGGGTTAATCATGGCGGGAAATGGTGCCTTATTGGAGACCAGTGCTGATCTCTGCTGCTGGCAGATTAGACATTCAGCAATGGCCATATCCAGACTGACCTTGGTGAGTTGAAGTTCATGTTGTCGAGACCATATACGACCTACATCCTCACCACCATAGCCACTTTGTTCATGAGCCCATTGAGTGATGACAGGAGTGGCTGGGGAAATAGTCTGACTGGTATCCACAAAATAGGTCATCCTATCCATTTAATTATGAAAATCTTCCTCTGTTGAGGTCACTCTTTGGTGAGCAATCACATGCAACACATTTATCTTCATTTTTTGCTCATTCAGAAAGGTCCAACCACATATGCCTCCACAAATGTCCTTGTCACCAATTTTCCTATCATGTTTCTTCTAATTCCCTGACCATCCAGTCACACCATTAGCCACAGATCATGTATTAGGTTTATAATCACACATTTGGCCATTTCTCTTTCTAAGCAAGGAAAACAACCAGATTTACTGCTGAAAGTTCTGCTCACTTGGAAGATTTCCCTTATCACTGCTCTTCAGGGATGTCCCCGAAAGAGGATGTAATCTGGCAGCTGTCTACTTCTGGGTGATGTCAGCATATCATACAGAACCATCTGTAAACCAGGCCAGAGTTTTCTCTTCCCTTGTCACTATTAAGAAACTTCTAAGTAAGACATAGGTGTAGGCAGCTGGGAGAGCGAAGGCAGTGTAGTAGCAGTAGAAACCATGAGTATTTGGCTATTTCTTCACATAACTTATTTGTGCCTCAGGCTCGATTACTTATACAGCATTTCCATTTGATGATGAAGTGGATACCTACTGTGGATACCTACCCAGTTCATAATAGGCAGCTCAGGTTGATGGTAACTTGGTGGTCCATGGTTATATGTTCAGTCACTACTAATGCCGAGTACCTGGCTAAGAGCTGTTTCTCAAAATGAGAGTAGTTATTTGCAGAAGATGGCAAACCTTTGTCCTACAATCTTGAGTCTATGCTGTGATTTACCTATGGTTTCCTGCCAAAGGCTGCAAACAGCATCCCAATCTACCTTTGAATTTGCCATTGAATCTGCTGAATCATATGGCCCAAGTGGCAGAGCAGATTGCCCAGCAGCCTAGACCTGTTTCAAAGCCTTTTCTTTCTGGGTCCTACTCAAAAGTTGCAGCTTTTCAGGTCACTAAGTAAATGGGCAGCACTAACACATCCAAATGAATTATATAGTGCCTTCAAAACCCAAAGAGACTCATTAGGTATTTTGCCTTGTTTGGGATTGTAGGAGAGGCCAGAGGCAACAATTTATTCCTCACTTTAGAAGAGATATCTTGGCATGCCATATGCTACTGGACCTCTAGAATTTTCACTTAGGTAGAATGCTCCGAATATTTGTCAGATTTGTTTACTACCTTCTGACATGAAAATGTCTTTCCAGTAAGTCTGGAGTAGTCGTTACTTCTTGCTCACTAAGTCCAATCAGTCTAATGCTATTGATGTAACTGACACGTGACATTTTAGGGAAGAAAAAGGTGATCAAGATTTCTGCAAAGTAAATTATGACATAGGGCTGGAAAGTATGACATACTCCTGAGGTAGGATGGTGTGTGTGTGTTACTGGCCTTGTCAGCTAAAAGGAAACAGCTTCTGGTAGGCCTTATTGACAGGGATGAAAGAAAAGGCATTTGCCACATTAATAGTGCCATACCAAGCATCAGGTGATGTGTTAATTTGCTCAAGCAATTGAACTATATCTGATATACCAACTGCAATTGGAACCACTACCTAGTTAAGCTTACAATAATTCACTGCCTGTCTCCAAGATCTATCTTTCTTCTGCATAGGTCAAATAGGAGAGATAAATGGAGATGTGGGTGGGGATCAGCACCCCTGCATCTTTCTAGTCCCTGATAGTGGGACTAATCTTTGAAATTCCTACAGGAATGCAATGTTGCTTTCACTTTACTGGCATTTCTAATGGCTTCCACTTACTTTTCCCACCCTAATAACCCCCACTCCACATGTCAGGGAATCGTATACTGAGTATGCCTATTCCAGTTGTGCATTCTGAGTCTGGATAAATAACCAAAGGATGGAGTAAGGGACTTTTCCTGCACTTACTGTGAGATAGACTTGAGCTAAAACTTCATCACCTGATTTCAATAACCCATAATATGACTGTTAGACCACAGTGACATTTTATGCCTCCTGGAACTCGTGTCAGTTGAGAGCTGGTGTCTAGTATTCTCCAAAAGGTCTGATTATTGCCTTTTCCCCTAGTGCACAGCTACCCTGATAAAAGGTCATAGGTCTCTTTGGGGAAATCTGGGAGAAAGATCACCAATATAAATTTTTGGCAGTGTACTGGGATCCTTCCTCAAGTGTACCTGGCCTCCCCTTTGTTCAAAAGACTTTGGATGTGGGCCAGGCATGGTGGTTCATGCCTGTAAGCCCAGCACTTTGGGAGGTGGAGGTAGGCGGATCACTTAAGGTCAGGAGTTTGAGACTACCTGACCAATATGGTGAAACCCGTCTCTACTGAAAATATAAAAAGTAACTAGGTATGGTGGCACATGCCTGTAATCCCAGATAGTCGGGAGGTTGAGGCAGAAGAATTACTTGAACCCAGGAGGCAGAAGTTTCAGTGAGCCGAGATCGTGCCACTGCACTCCAGCCTGGGTGATGGAGTGAGAAAGACTTTGGGTCTGTAAACTGGATCAACTCTGGAAACTGGGTGATAAGCAGTGCCTCTGTCTTAATGTTTCAGGTTAGACTTTACTTCTTTCACCTAAAATTTTCTGCTTATATAAAGTAACAATTTAGTAGCAATAAATAAGAATATTTATTTCACTTCTAGGAACACCATGATAAACTAGCCAATGCAATAGGTGTGTAGGAGCCAGACTATTCTTATTGCTGCTTTGACTCTGCCATTCACTATGGCAACTACACCTACCTTTCCATTGATGACTGAGTGCCACCACTTTAACCCTTCCACCCTGGAATCAATTACTTCCATTGCATTTAGGACTCTTGATTCAGTGGCTGTAGTTCCCACCCCAAGGTCTTGCCTATAGAAAAGAAGGATCACAGAATACTTCAAGAATACCATGGCTCCCCTCACAAATTTTGTTCTCTTACTAGTAGAGAAAGATACATATCCTGGACCCTTCCAGTGTAAATGAGTAGATCTGCAATGACAAAATCTCATCTAACATTCAAATATTCCAAAGCCTTTAAATTCCTTCCTCTACATTAAACCAAGGCTGATCTGGCATTTCTAATTTGCTCACTGCAGAATATGAGGTCCATGTTTTAGCCAACCAACCAACAAAACCATTAAGAGTCCTTTGTAATTTCCCCAAGCATCAACACTAAATGAAAAATCTCTGCTTAGTGATCTTATATCATTAAATTTGGCCTGATCTAACTTTATGTTGCTTCCTATATTATCTCATATTCTTAATATCCATTTCTACATATATGTTCCCTGGATTTCTTCTTGTAGAAATTAGAAAACTCAAGTAGTTCTTTTGGAGTGTAGGACAATTCCTCATTGATCACACTTTGTACCTTACCTTTGGAGATCTGCTGAGATTTATGAGTAGTTACAGGTCTAGAACAAAGAGGGCTGGTGGGAGGTCTTGAAGAAAGTCAGCAATGTCTTGCATGGCAACTGCCTCAGAGAAGGTCGTTATGGGTTCCTCAGGCAATGCAGGATTCATTTCCTCAGACAAGGAAAGGATGGAAAGGCTGATACTGTGGAGAGCTGGAAGGACATTTGTGCTAGGAATGGGAGATCACTCTTTCTGCAGGTAGGGGACACATTTCTCACTGGCAAAGAAGACTCAGAATTTAGGGGCTTGATGTTCTCAGCTTCATCAGTGTTTTCCCACACATTATGCTCCCAATTTACAGGATCCCATTTTTTCCCAATCAGTATTGGAGTTCAGTTTCCATTGTAGTTCAGCCAGTTACAGGATGAGATTCTTCATTTGATTTTCAGAAATTTCAACCTTATAGCTACAGTAGATAAGGGTCTCCTTCAGTGGATACCTGGAAGCTTTCAAGTCATTTATGTGGTACTTGAGCTAGAAGTTTGAATCTCTGTGATCTTCCTTTTGTTTCACTGCTTTTTCAGTCACATTAGTAGCAATCAGCCAACCTCATTGTATTTGTTAGTTTTCCAAAAATGCTTGAAAGTATTAAACACACAGTCACTCATCTCTTTGCTTCTTATGAGTAGTTGACTAAGAATGCTGTATGCAGATAGTTTGTATATCTCTCAGCAGTTAATGCCACGGAACATCCATGCTCTTTTTACTACTGAAAATAGTCTTCACATCTTCAAACCTAATCAGATTAGAAAGTCAGTTCCTAAAATCCCAGAACCAATATAGAAAACATATTCTTAAAATTCTGTCCCTCTAGAACCACCCTCAGTAATAGAGTCTACATTAGTTAAAGTTTTCCAGAGAAACAGAACCAATCGGAGATTGTATACATATATAGATTTATTACAAGAAAGTTGCTCACATGGTTATAAAGACTGAGAAATGTCATGTTTGTATGCCAGAGACCCAGAAAAGCCAGTAGACTCGTTCTAGTCTGAGTTTCTGAGTCTAAAGTCTTGAGAGCCAAGAGTGGTGGTTATATAAGACCCAGTTAAAGGCCACAGAAGATCAATGTTCCAGCTCAAAAAGTCAAGAAGAGAGAGTGAATTCTTATTTCCTTCATCTTTTTTGTCCTTTTAGACCCACAAAAATTTGGATGATACTCACATTGGAGAAGGCAACTTACCTCATTTAGTCTATTAATTCAAATGCTACTGTCTTCTGGAAACACCCTCAGAGACATACCTAGCAATATTATTTAACCAGATATCTGGGCATCCAGGCAAGTTGACAAGTTGACACATAAAATTAGCTGTCACAGACATCTTACTGTTGTAAACATCTGTGTTCAGATTTCTGTGTGAAAATAAAATTTCAACTTATTTGGGTAAATAACAAGGAGCACAATTTCTGGATCATATGGTAAGAGTTGGTTTAGTTAATGCTCATTTTTTTTATTTGATTCTCTTAAACAGTTAATGAAACTGCAGTTCTCTAATTTATCTTCTCAAGTGTGGGTCGTGTACACCACACATGAGTTATTTATAAATTTGTCACTTCAGTTGAAGATATAAATATGTTGGTTTGTTATCCACAGAAGATTCTTTCTCTTTAAAACAAATAAGATTTTCCCCACAAAATAGTAAAAGCTCTCATAAAAATCAAAAAAGGGAAAAAATTAACTATAATTCAGTAATTTTCCACTTCACAAACCAAATGTTTTCATTTTGTCAATTTGCCTTTTTCCCTTTTGTAGTCTCATTTTATTTTGTTAACGTGAGTGTGTGTGTGTGTGTGTGTGTGTGTGTATGTGTATTTAACATCATGTAATCCATGCTTCAATTTGGAATCCATCTACCTTTGTAGTCTTACTTTATTCTTTGCTCACAGACTATGTTCTAACTATTTTCATCCTGATAGAAGCATACTTGAACAGTTGAATGATGAGTCTCTGCACTGAAAAACTCCATCTAATGTATTGGTCTCTAATCCAAGCTCTAGGTTAAGAAAAAAAAATGTTGCTGCTCTTTAAAAATACAGATCCTTGTATGCAACCTTAATTTTCGAAATTAAGAGGTTCTAGGGATGAGCCCTAGGCATGTATAATATTTTAAAGATAAGTTCTATCTATGTGTATTATTAACAAACAAGCAAAACAAAAAAGAAGAGACAAAAAAAATTCCACATGTATTTTTCTTATTTAGCATGGCCTATAATGGAAGACAGATCCTTGAAATTACAATTAATAGAATAGTATTCTTTCTGAAATTTTTTTTTCAAACTGATGCATTTTCTTAGCAATTAAAATTTTAAAAGGATGCAAATTATCCCAGTAAATTGTTGTTCCCTACTTATTCATTTCCCTAAGTCACTCATAATTTCTATTTCTTTTTCCTCCTTTCCATTATATGTAAGAAAGCATTGACCGTTTTCCATATGTCCACTTTATTTTATTTTTTGGCAGGATTTTTCCTGAAAATTATTCCAAGGATGAAATTATTAGGTCAAAAAATATTTAAAAAATCATGACCAAACTTTAAAAACTAGTCATATCAATGTTACATTTCACCAACAGTAGATGAAATTAAAATAATCAGGACAGTTTCTTAACTCTATTATGATTTGAAAACACATTGTTTTGCTTAATTTTGTGCTTGTGATAAAATATCACATCATTGACATGTATTTTGGCAGTGATGATTTATTAATGGTGTTTGATTAAGTTCAAAATATAGAAACTGAGTGGAACCATTACAGACTTCAAAAATATCATGCTCCTGCATACCATATAGGTTACCTAGTCACTTACTAGAGCCCAAATATTTTTCTTAGGACATTTATTTTACAACGACCAAATTTGATTATAAATTTGAGACAACAGCATTTGTAAAATAATGTCAATGTGTTGCAAATTGACACAACTTATATTTTCATTTTTAAGTATTTTTTACAATAAAAATTAGGTAAGGAAATTTCATGTAACTCAAAATCAACTAACCTACTTTTTGGGGAGAAAATATTTTTGTATCTTTTTTAAATTTGGTAAGCACTTAAAATTTTTCCTGTAAGTCAGGAAGATCTATCATCACAATAAAATGATAAAAATAATTTGGCATTAGTGAAAATTGTACTTTTAGGAGTAGTGAAAAGTGATATGAAATAACTAAAATTACAAGTATATGAAAACAATTCTTAACATAATCTGAATATTGTGGTTCCTGAAACTTTTCTTTTTCTTTTTTTTTTTAATTATTATACTTTAAGTTCTAGGGTACATGTGCATAACGTGCAGGTTTGTTACATATGTATACTTGTGCCATGTTGGTGTGCTGCACCCATCAACTTATCAGCATCTATCAACTCGTCCTTTACATCAGGTATAACTCCCAATGCAATCCCTGAGACGATGGGGTTCTCTAAATATACAATAATGTCATCTGCAAACAAAGAAAATTTGACTTCCTCTTTTCCTATTTGAATACCTTTATTTCTTTCTCTTTCCTGATTGCCCTGGCCAGAACTTCCAATACTATGTTGAATAGGAGTGGTGAGAGAGGGTATCCTTGTCTTGAGCTGGTTTTCAAAGGGAATGCTTCCAGTTTTTGCCCATTCAGTATGATATTGGCTGTGGGTTTGTCATAAATAGCTCTTATTATTTTGAGATACGTTCCATCAATACCGAATTTATTGAGAGTTTTTAGCATGAAGGGATGTTGAATTTTGTCAAAGGCCTTTTCTGCATCTGTTGAGATAATGATGTTATTTTTGTCTTTGGTTCTGTGTATATGCTGGATTACGTTTATTGATTTGCATATGCTGAACCAGCCTTGCATCCCAGGGATGAAGCCCACTTGATCATGGTGGATAAGCTTCTTGATGTGCTGCTGGATTCAGTTTGCCAGTAGTTTATTGAAGATTTTTGCATCGATGTTCATCAGGGATATTGGTCTAAAATTCTCTTTGTTTGTTGTGTCACTGCCAGGCTTTGGTATCAGGATGATGTTGGCCTCATAAAATGAGTTAGGGAGGATCCCCTCTTTTTCTATTGATTGGAATAGTTTCAGAAGGAATGGTACCAGCTCCTCCTTGTACCTCTGGTAGAATTCGGCTGTGAATCCATCTGGTCCTGGACTTTTTTTTGGTTGGTAGGCTATTAATTATTGCCTCAATTTCAGAGCCTGCTATTGGTCTATTAGAGGATTCAACTTCTTCCTCGTTTAGTCTTGGGAGAGTGTAAGTGTCCAGGAAATTATCCATTTCTTCTAGATTTTCTAGTTTATTTGTGTAGAGGTGTTTATAATATTTTCTGATGGTAGTTTGTATTTCTGTGGGGTCGGTGGTGATATCCCCTTTATCATTTTTTATTGCATCTATTTGATTCTTCTCTCTTTTCTTCTTTATTAGTCTTGCTAGTGGTCTATCAATTTTGTTGATCTTTTAAAAAAACCAACCCTTGGATTCATTGATTTTTGGGGGGGGGTTTTCTGTCTCTATCTCCTTCAGTTCTGCTCTGATCTTAGTTATTTCTTGCCTTCTGCTAGCTTTCGAATGTGTTTGCTCTTGCTTCTCTAGTTCTTTTAATTGTGATGTTAGAGGGTCAATTTTAGATCTTTCCAGCTTTCTCTTGTGGGCATTTAGTGCTATAAATTTCCCTCTACACACTGCTTTAAATGTGTCCCAAAGATTCTGGTATGTTGTATCTTTGTTCTCATTGGTTTCAAAGAACATTTTTATTTCTACTTTCATTTCATTATGTACCCAGTAGTCATTCAGGAGCAGGTTGTTCAGTTTCCATGTAGTTGAGTGGTTTTGAGTGAGTTTCTTAGTCCTGAGTTCTAGTTTGCTTGCACCGTGGTCTGAGAGACAGTTTGTTATAATTTCTGTTCTTGTACATTTGCTGAGGAGTGCTTTACTTCCAACTATGTGGTCAATTTTGGAGTAAGTGCGATGTGTTGCTGAGAAGAATGTATATTCTGTTGATTTGGGGTGGAGAGTTCTGTAGATATCTATTAGGTCTGCTTGCTGCAGAGATGAGTTCAATTCCTGGATATTCTTGTTAACTTTCTGTCTCATTGATCTGTCTAATGTTGACAGTGGGATGTTGAAGTCTCCTGTTATTATTGTATGGGAGTCTAAGTCTCTTTGTAAGTCTCTAAGGACTTGCTTGATGAATCTGGGTGCTCTTGTATTGGGTGCATATATATTTAGGATAGTTAGCTCTTCCTGTTGAATTGATCCCTTAACCATTATGTAATGGCCTTCTTTGTCTCTTTTGACCTTTGATGGTTTAAAGTCTGTTTTATTAGAGACTAGGATTGCAACCCCTGCTTTTTTTTGGTTCTCCATTTGCTTGGTAGATCTTCCTCCCTCCCTTTATTTTGAGCCTATATGTGTCTGCATGTGAGATGGGTCTCCTGAATACAGCAAACTGATGGGTCTTGACTCTTTATCCAGTTTGCCAGTCTGTGTCTTTTAATTGGACCATTTAGTCCATTTACATTTAAGGTTAATATTGTTATGTGTGAACTTGATCCTGTCATTATGATTTTAACTGGTTATTTTGCTCATTAGTTGATGCAGTTTCTTCCTAGCATCGATGGTCTTTACATTTTGGCATGTTTTTGCAATGGCTGGTACCGGTTGTTCCTTTCCATGTTTAGTGCTTCCTTCAGGGTCTCTTGTAAGGCAGGCCCGGTGGTGACAAAATCTCTAAGCATTTGCTTATCTGTAAAGGATTTTATTTCTCCTTCACTTATGAAACTTAGTTTTGCTGGATATGAAATTCTGGGTTGAAAATTCTTTTCTTTAAGAATGTTGAATATTGGCCCCCACTCTCTTCTGGCTTGGAGAGTTTCTGCCGAGAGATCTGCTGTTAGTCTGATTGGCTTCCCTTTGTAGGTAACCCGACCTTTCTCTCTGGCTGCCCTTAACAGTTTTTCCTTCATTTCAACTTTGGTGAATCTTACAATTATGTGTCTTGGAGTTGCTCTTCTTGAGGAGTATCTTTGTGGCCTTCTCTGTATTTCCTGAATTGGAATGTTGGCCTGTCTTACTAGGTTGGGGAAGTTCTCCTGGATGATATCCTGAAGAGTGTTTTCCCACTTGGTTCCATTTTCCCCCTCACTTTCAGGCACCCCAATCAGACATAGTTTGGTCTTTTTGCATAATCCCATACTTCTTGAAGGCTTTGTTCATTTTTTCCTCTTTTTTCTTTATACTTCTCTTCTCACTTCATTTCATTCATTTGATCTTCAGTCGCTGATACTCTTTCTTCCAGTTGATTGAGTCGGTTACTGAAGCTTGTGTATTTGTCACACATTTCTCGTGTCATGGTTTTTATCTCTGTCAGTTCTTTTATGGCTTTCTCTGCACTGATTATTCTAGTTATCCATTCATTCATTCTTTTTTCAAGATTTTTAGTTTCTTTGCTCAGGGTACATAATTCCCCCTTTAGCTCTGAGAATTTTGATGGACTGAAGCCTTCTTCTCTCAACTCGTCAAAGTCATTCTCCATCCAGCTTTCATCCGTTGCTGGCGATGAGCTGCGTTCCTTTGGAGGGGGAGATGCGCTCTTATTTTTTGAATTTCCAGCTTTTCTGCCCTGCTTTTTCCCCATCTTTGTGGTTTTATCTGCCTTTGGTCTTGGATGATGGTGATGTACTGATGGGGTTTTGGTGTGGGTGTCCTTCCTGTTTGTTAGTTTTCCTTCTAACAGTCAGGACCCTCAGCTGTAGGTCTGTTGGAGATTGCTTGAGGTCCACTCCAGATCCTGTTTGCCTGAGTATCAGCAGCAGAGGCTGCAGAAGACAGAATACTGCTGAACAAAAGTGTACCTGTCTGATTCTTGCTTTGGAAGCTTTGTCTCAGGGGTGTACTCTGCCGTGTGAGGTGTGGGGTGTCTGTCTGCCCCTAGTGGGGGATGTCTCCCAGTTAGGCTACTCAGGGTTCAGGGACCCACTTGAGCAGGCAGTCTGTCCATTCTCAGATCTCAACCTCCGTGTTGGGAGATCCACTCCTCTCTTCAAAGCTGTCCGACAGGGTTGTTTGCATCTGCAGAGGTTTCTGCTGCTTTTTTTTGGTTTAGCTGTGCCCTGTCCCCAGAGGTGGAGTCTACAGAAACAGGCAGGCCTCCTTGAGCTGCAGTGGGCTCCACCCAGTTCGAGCTTCCCAGAGGCTTTGTTTACCTACTGAAGCCTCAGCAATGGCAGGCGCCCCTCCCCCAGCCTGGCTGCTGCCTTGCCCTTAGATCACAGACTGCTGTGCTAGCAATGAGGGAGGCTCCACGGGTGTGGGACCCTCCCGGCCAGGTGTGGGATATAATCTCCTGGTGTGCCCGTTTGCTAAGACCCTTGGTAAAGTGCAGTATTGAGGTGGAAGTTACTCGATTTTCCAGGTGTTGTGTGTCTCAGTTCCCTTGGCTAGGAAAAGGGATTCTCCTCCCCCTTGCGCTTCTCAGGTGAGGCGATGCCTCACCCTGCTTCAGCTCTGGCTGGTTGGGCTGCAGCAGCTGACCACCACTGATTGTCCAGCACTCCTTAGTGAGATGAACCCGGTACCTCAGTTGAAAATGCAGAAATCTCCTGTCTTCTGTGTCACTGGCACTGGGAACTGGAGACTGGAGCTGTTCCTATTGGGCCATCTTGCTCCGCCCCCCTGAAACTTTTCTTTAATCAAGTACCTCAGCATTTTAATTTGTTTCCTTTTGAGATATTTTAGGGATGATCTAAAATGTTACTTAAATCCAATTATTACCTAATGGCCAAGAGAAGCTATATTATTCTTAGTTTCTCGATCAAAAACAAAAGAAAAACAAGCCAATAACTTGTAACTTTATTGCAAAGAATTAAGTATGAAGTTAGTGCCTGAGGACTGAGTGTGTGTGTGTGTTCGTGTGTGTGTGTGTGTGTCTGTGACTGTGTGTGTATGAACTTTTTTCCTTCAGAGCTTTCATTTTACCATGGTTTCTCTGGCAATAAAGGCCACTAGTTTAAATGCTCTACATGATGTTCTTTCTGTTGTAATACTGTTCCTTATCACACTGGGTGCTGGCAGGATTCTGGGGAGATGTCTGGTAGAGATCTCCAGAATCTAAGATAATAATGCACGCTTTCTTGTGTGCGTGCGCACACACACGTGTGCACACACAGCTGTATATACAGAGTCAAAGAGAGGGCACAAGATTAAGCAGCAGATATAGAACATTGCCTGAAGTAAGGTCTTTTAGTGTGAAATAAAAAAAAAATAAGCTGAAAGTAAAGAAACAATTCTATAATTCTGCTTAATGAACTATGTTAGAATAAAGTCAGTGTTAAGTATCAGAGACACTTTTCACTGGGAACTTTGAAGGTTTGCAATGCCTAACAGGGAGGCAGGAGAAGAAATCGTCAATTTTCACATTTCTTATGAAGAAATGAATTTAGATACATTTTTCTGTTACTATTTTCTTATAGTTTTGACAAACAAACATTGTTTCTTTACATTTACATTGCTACTGAGGTTAAATGCTTTCAAAATCAACTAATGACTGTCAACATATAAAATATTTCTGGGTTTATATTTGTTTGTATTTTTTGTAAAATGTATTCACACAAGTTTTTTTTCTTTGTCTCATTTGTTACAAGAGCACAACATAATGATATAATTTTACAGAGAACATATTACCTGTTAATGTGAAATTCCTTAATGTTACAAATTAGATTCTGTTAAATAATTAATTTGGAAGCATTGGGCTGAAACAGTTTCAATGTGTTGAGTTCCTATGTAAACCAAAACCAAACTCAGGGTGAAGAGTCAAAGCCATGGAAAACAGAATTTAAGCTTAACTAATCAGAAACAGCTAACTAACCTCTACCTCAGAACTCTTCTGTCCAACCAATCATTTTCTTTGCCTTGCTTCTATCTGTCTATCTGGGTGTCTGCCTTTATACCTTGTAAAAGCTCCCCTCTTGGATTTTTGGTGGAGCCCTGAATGACTTGCAGTTTGGTGCTACCCAATTCATGAATTCCTGTTTGCTTAAATAAAATCTTTAAAATTTTAACATGACTGGGTTTTTTTTTTCTTTTCTTTTCTTTTTTTTTTTTGGAAATCCCTAGGACAAATGTCATTATGAGATTTATTTTTTCAAAATAAAATGTTTTAAGCTTAGATCTCTCTACTTATTTTTGGACCCAATAATTCTATTCATAAGAACGATTATATTATGTATAATGATAAGGTTGGAGAAAAAAACTGTTTCCCTTTGGTAGTAACTTTCCCTGGCACCAAATACATGGCTAAGTATTAATATGCATTTTGTGGAAAAAGGGCGCACAGAATTAATATTAGGCTGATAAAAAAGTAATAGCGTTTTTTTGCCATTACTTTATGGCACTGAAAAACTCCATTACTTTATGGCAACGTGATTACTTTTTCACCAACCTAATACTTAGAAAGCATTCTCTGACATGTGGTCCACTAGAGAGCCACAGGCAGAAATTTCTACATCCTAACACCAACTATCAAAATAATTCTTCATCTAACATAACCAGGTTAAATATGAGACTGTTTCATTTTATCTAAAAAATTTGAACTACCATTGCTAGTAATGAGCAAGATGGCTTTAATGTTCTCCTCAGCTTGAATAAACTTTGGACTAGTTTCTTTTTTATTGTAGGCTCCTTGTTTTCCTTTTCTTAAATCACTTACTTTAGAAAACTTGCAAGTGTAAATTCTTTCCCTGTCGCTGTGAAATGTGAGTCTTTTCCTAACCTCTTGTCAGTTTTATAACTAAGAAACATCTTTCTCAGGGATCTGGGAGCTAAGCCTTTGGAATATAATTATCAAGAAAGATAGGGCTCCTGTCGTCCAGTTTTGGTGGGAATGCAGAAGCCAACTTCAATAAACACCTATCATCAAACACAGATGGCCTTATCAAATTGATCAACGTCAAACTAACATTCTCCAGTACTTTTCTGCTAGCTCATCCCAGTACTTAAAAACTCTCCCATTTCTCTTTTAGTGAAGTTGAGTTCAATCTCTCTTTTTCACTGCAATAGTCTTGACTACCACCGCAAGACTCTTGAATAACATCTTCCTTGACCATTTAACTGATCTGATGCAATTTTCTTTGACAGTTCTTTGATAGACATTTTAAGTTTTGGTTAATCAAAACTTTAAGGATCTACAGGGATTGGTGAAGGTGGGGAGAAGTCTCAATTAATCTATAAGCTATTTTAATTTGGAAATCAACTTGTAAAAGTTTTTAATACTATGATAAATATTGGAAAGTCATTAAAAATCAGTTGCTTTCTGTTTTGAAACAGTTCAGTCCCCTCTTTTTCAGATGACTAAATTGACAGGAAGCTGTAAGTAAACTAAATTGCTGTCATTCATCCTTTTTCACTTTACTGCCAGGAAACTTGCTAAAAAGATGCCATCAGGACTGCTCTTTTTCTGGACATTGTCCCTTAGCAAGTGTTTGTCCCTTCAGTAAGCGTTTGTCACTGTATCTCCACTGCCTGGCACAATCCCAAGTCCAGGCTCTCGGAAGATTCTTAACATATATTGTTGAATCGAACCATTACCTAGGCTGATTTTTCTGAAATTCACATCCCGCCATGTTCTTCCCTAGATGTTTATGTGTCAACCTCAGAACAAAACACAAACTTTTTAAAGCCTGCCATTCAAGACGTTTTATGATTTTGCCCCTTCTTACCTGTGTAGGGTCAACTATGAATGCTTTTATACAACTCTTCCTTTCAGTATCTACAGAGCCTAATGAAGTGATTGGAATATAATAGACACAGTTTTTATTGCTATCTCTGGACTCCTTGCTGCCCTGCCTCACTCACTGGACTGAACTTTCCCAGGCACTAACCAGTGTAGTTAATTCACTTCCATTTGCCACTGACTCTATGGTTAGTATATTTCAAACCTTTTGTATATTTCTTTAATCTTTTTCAACAGCAATGCCTGAGTTAGTTCCCAAGGCCAGAAATTCACATTCATCATCTCCCCTGGTGCCCCCTCCCTCTATATAGCAAGCACAAGTAATTGGGTCCTGTTATGCTTTGTAGATAAGCATACTTGACCTGTGGTAAAGCAAATGGGTTTTAGAGTCTAAGCGTATATGAGTTGGAATCTTGTTATCATCCTTTACTACCTACATGACTTCTGGCTATGTGTACTGGCTCATGCCTATAATCCCAGCACTTTGGGATGCTGAAGCAGGATTGCCTGAGTCCAGGATCAAGACTAGGGTGGGCAATATAGTGAGACCCCATCTCTACAAAAAATAAAAAACTTAATTCCCCAGGTATGAGGGTGCACACCTGTAGTTCCAGCTACTTGGGAGGTTGACGCAGGAGGATCAGTCGTGCCCAGGCAGTTTAGGTTGAGTTAAGCCATGATTGCCATTGTACTCCAGCATGGCAAAGCAAGACACTGTCAAAACAAACAAACAAACAAACAAACAAAAACAAACAAACAAAAAAACTTGTAATACTTACGTTATAATTTTGTTATGGGTTCTGAATGAGATGATATGTGTAATATATTTAACAGAGTATTGTGTACAGAAATTCTGCTCTGTAACTATGAACTGCTATTATGATTACAATTATCACATTACAATTGATTGTTTTTACACATAATTTTTATGGTTTAGCAACTTGTAATTTTTTTCTCTAGTATTGATTTTCTTTCTGGTAGTTATAATTGAACACAAATTTTGGCAAGAGTTTTTAAACCCTTTTCTAATTTCCTTTAAAGAGAATTAAATTCTTATTTAAGTTTATCCCAGCATCAACATGAACATACTTTCAAATGATGTTCTTACTGTTTACAGACTAAGTCTTCAGAAATTGGGATATTTACATTTCATAGTGATAAATAGAAATTAACAGCATCTATCTGGCAATTTAAAGGTTTGATAAGATTGGAAATTCTTAGCATAATTCCTGAATATTTTACATATCTATATAATTTTTATATATTAATATATAAGATATCAATTATATTCTGTAGAGCAGGCTGAATAGATTCTAATATTACCCCAGGATCACACTAAGATCTCCCAAAATTAACAGAATCTTTTGTATGATATTGGTACATCCCTGGTCTCTTGAGGATTCTTTAGAAATCTACCAAATCCCCAGAAGTACCTTGCTTGTCTGGTTCTTTTACATGAAGAGTTTTTGTTCTGAACTGATTAAAGTAGTTGTAGTGACTACATGGCTGTTTGTTCACAATCCTATGCAAAATGGACAATGTGCTCTCATTTAGCTTGAGAAGGAGAAAAGCAGTGGGCAGCATTGTTAACAATAGCAGTGACACAAGATGTTGGATTGCTGTTTTCTGAGACAAAAATATGCAAAGTTAAGATAACTCCTCCTTTGAGATTGCAACTTGGCATATTTTTCTTTGAATTAAGAAAGAATAAGCTTTATTTAATGCTTCTGAAGCACATATTTGACTATTTTAGAAATTACATTTTAGAGAATATATACATCATCTCAAACATTTGAGTATTAATCTGTGAAAGATTTAATTATTGAAAAATCTGGCTAGGTGCAAAAAGTGGTTTATTATTATATTTATTTGTCCATATATTTACTCCTTAGAAAATAAATCGATGAACTTTATTTTGAATTATTAGGAAAAAGAATTGACATATAGCTCCAATTGGAAATTTCAGGTATGAGGTGGATATATGAATCTGGAGATGAGGTAGACCAGGTAAAAGATCTGGGATGGGGCTGGAGATATACATTTGGGGGATGTTGGCATAAAGATGGTACTTACAATGATCATAATGGGTGAGATCACCAAGGTGCTGTGTGTGTACAGGAAAAAGATCTACAACTGATTCCTAGGGCACTTACATATTAGTAGGTAAGGAGAGATTGTCAGAAACAGCAAATGAGATTGAGAATGGGCACATAGTGAGATAGGAGGAAAAGCAAGAGATCTCAAGGATCCAAAAATTTAGAAGTAAAATGAATGAAGGATAAAGGAGTAAGAACTAGCAGTTTAATTTAGCAATGAAGAGGTCATTGGCAACCTCGACAAGATCAGTGCTGTGCACTGTTGAGGGTAAAGTCTGATTAAAATAGGCTTAAGGGTCTGGAGTATAACTGGAAACAGCACTTGTAGACACTCAGAGGAGATTTTCTACAAAGGGGAACAGAGAAACAGAAGAATTGCAAATGGGAGAAGTCAAGGTAAGTCATTGTTTTTGTTTTCTCTGTTTCCCCTAAGATGGGAAAAATGACAGCATATTTCTCTTTATCCAGAAAACAACAAGGCTGCACTTTTAATATTGTCTTACAAATATGCTCTGCTTATTTCTGGACAAAAAAAAAAAAAAACTTGTTTATAAATTGTACTCTATGAGAACACAATATGGGGACTCTGGATTGTAGGAGATTTCAAGTGGCTAACATAGAGCTGAAAAGGGACTTGTATTTTCTTTTGTTCCTGGTAATAATATCTGTTTTCAAATTAAATTTTAGT